>NW_019154098.1:17544066-17651153 GCF_002288905.1 Enhydra lutris kenyoni | reverse complement strand
GAAGGAGGGAGGGAGGGAAGGAGGGAGGGAGGGAAGGAGGGAGGGAGGGAAGGAGGGAGGGAGGGAAGGAGGGAGGGAATTGAATAAGATAAAGAAAATAAGCATCTAGGACATACATTTAAGGCTTTTCTTGTACAGCGACCAGTTATGACAGATCCATGGTCTTGATTGGATCCTGGTTTGAACAAACTCTAGGAGATATTTAGAGGCAAATGGGGGAATGTGAATATGGATGTTATTAGATGATACTAGGAAATTATCGTTCTTTGTTAGGTATGTGACTGGTGTTGGGGTCACATAAGAAAATGTCCTTATTGTTTAGAGATGTCCAATGAATAGGGAAAATGGTATGAGCTATATATAATTCACTTGTAAATATCTAAAATACTTCAGAAAACAAAAGATGGCAAATCAACAATTATTAACTCTAGGTAATGAGTATACAGAGGGTTATTATACCATTTTCTCCATTTTTCTGCACCTTTGACATTTTTGTGATACAGAATTCCAATAGAACAGTCTTCCAGTATAACCACAGTGCAGTTACCAAATTCAGGAAATTATCCTTGCTAAAATACTAACTCCTTAGATACAACTCATACTCCAGATCTGCGAATTGGCTAATCTTGCCCTTTATACCAATTTTTTGTTGTTGTTGTTTCCAGAATCCAATCCTGAATGACATTTTGCAGTTACTTGTCATGCTTCTTTGTTCTCTTTCGATCTGAAACAGTTTCTCCGCCTTTCTTTGTCTTTCAAGTTGATACACTGTTTCATCGTGTTTGTGCAAGTGTGTCCACAACTCGATTCTTGAATCCTCCGGGATTCTGGCGGGAATGAGACGTAAGATGTTGTGGCCTCTGCCGTGTGACATGTCGGAGATGTCAGCCATCGATTCAAGAACCATGTACAGAGCATGTAGTAGGGGCTGAGCTCTGGAGTCCCCAAACTGAATCCAACCATGGTCTCACTCGTGGGGAAGACAAGGAGTGACTTCACCCCAATGCACGTGAGCTGGAATGGTGGTGAGCAAGGCAGTCCAGGGCAAGGCATGGGAAGAGAGGAGAAGTTGCATTTGGACCGGTCTTGAGGGTGGGCTTGGAGGTCCCCCAGAGGACTGGGAAAAGGGGCTTTGCCGGATGTGTTTGGAAGCAGTCCCCAGAGTCAACGGGCCTGAAATCTAGAGACCGTAGGATGACCGGGTTGGCGACAGAGATAGACAGCAAAACAATAAAGATTATTTTCTATAAAGACGGTGTCCCTCCATGTACCTTGTTTCATAATCCGCTCCACTCATTTCACAACTTGCTCTGGACACTTTTTCCACGTCAACAAATGCAGCTTAAGATTTAGTGGATTCTTAAATGAGCCATTTCCCATGTCAGACTAGGATCGACTCAATCAATTTCTTGCCGATGGACATGCAGGTTGTTTGCAGTTGTTTTTGCCACTATGGTCTTTGTTCATGCTGCTCCCATTTCTCTGATTATTTCCTTAGACAAATGGGGTGGGAGAGGCTTTGGGTTGGCAAGGTCAAGGCCAGATCTCAAGGATTCAAGCCCTGAGTCAGAGAGAGGGGCATTAGGCTGTCAGTTGTCTTTTCCTCACCCCTTCTAAGCTCCATAGAAGGCTGTTTCCCCGCCTCTGTGAGCCGACTGCAGCCGGAGCGTGAGAGCCAGCTTAAACGAACGACTCACACTGATTATCGCCAACACGGATGATTTAACTGTCCACGTGGGCACATTGACATTTTCTAGACATAAAAGTTAGGACCTAGATAGACTCATGTCCTGTCCCGAGACGCCAGAAAGGAAAAAGAGGAGGAACAAAGGGATTTAGAAGCCACTCTGCCTGGAGACAGGGAAGGAGACAGAAATGTCACATGGTGAGCACAACTGGGAAGGAGGGACCCAGACTTTGAAACCGGGGGATTCAAATCTTGTACTTTGGGTGTAAAGGCTGCATAATGGAGTTTGGGGGCTGGTATAGCGCTGGCTGGTCCAAGGAAAGGTGGCATCGCCTCTCCTCCACTCCTCCAGTCTCCTGCCATTGTCTACCAGGGCCAAGCCCAAGCAGAAGCCAGTGGCGAGGGACTCTGGGGGATGCAGACCCACTCAAATGCACGTTTCTATTTCAAACGTCATGGCATCCGGGAGGCTGCCTGCCTTCAGCAGCACACCCAGCAGAAAGCAGTAGGCTTGCAAGGGCATGGAATAGCCTGGTCACCTGACGAGGTCCAGCCTGAGGAAGGCAAAAGTTCAAAGGACTCAAGTGGATTCTGGCCAGGATTCCAGGACTCCAGGCCATCGGTTCAGAGATATCAAAATGCACGGTGTTGGAATTCATCGAACCCAGCACCCCCAACCCTTGTTTCAAAGATGGGGAAAGAGCAGCCCAACGTGAGTAATTTACCAAAGATCATCTGCTAGCTAGTTCCATACCCAGGACCAGAAGTGAAATAGTATGACTCCAGAACCAGTTTTTGTTTTTGTTTTTTCAAACGATACACATTCTTATTGCGGTCAAGCATCAGAGTTGTCTTTGGTAAGCTATCGATGCACTTGTTCGTAAAGTTGCTGTGCCATAAGTGGTTAATTATCCCTTGTATATTGTGCCCAATAGAAGCTATGAGGAAACAGAGCCACCTCACCTTTGACCGGCTCGAGCAAGTAGGGAGTATGAGCAGTCTTCAGAGCTCAAGAATAATGGAGGACAAATCTTCCTCCAAATTCGAAAAATCCATCCACAATGTCAACACCACTCATACATCATTCACTTCCGGAGTGCTTACTTTGTGTCCAGTCCTTTAATGGCTAGGGAAACAAAACTGACACATGTTGGCCCTGCTACGCGTGGGACACACTGTCCTTACCCTCCGTTGATCACAGGTTCCTCCAAGACCTTGACCAGTTCACCCTTGACCACCCAAGACCTATTATGTAGTCCAGCACCCAGGTAGTGCCCAATTTGCTCTTGTTAAACGAAATGAGCTCGGTCTAATGCAGGAGGCAGACAAGTCCGTAACAGCCCCAATTAGTCATATCCACAGAGAGAACTGGGAAAACAGAGTGGGGGCATCGATTCAAAACAGGGGCATGGTTGCCTTCCTAGAGCAGGTGCTACCTGAGCTGAGATCTGAGCCCCGTAAGAGTAACCCACAAACAGGAGATGGAAGGAGACGGGGTTTAGCAGAATCAATCTGATACAGGCCTAGGTTTTTCTCTCTTCTCGTTCTCAGCTCTACTTAACTGGCCATCCGCCTCTCCTTGCAGAGCTGACCGGTTTTTCACTCTCAGATGAGAAAACAACCTTCAGTTGTCCCACGGAAACATCCATGTGAGCCTATCTGGTCTCCTTACGAAAGTCACCTGTCTGGAAGGCAGATGAAATCACAGTAGTCGCTCTCACCGGGCGTCACCAAGAGAGGGCGTCAGCGTCTGACCAGGAGCGGGCGAAAGGCGGGAAGAGGGTGGACAAGGTCCTAGCAGGGGGCAGTTTCCAGGCCTGATCTGTCCTGCTCGCTGCGGGGTGGAGGGTCAGGGCCAGAGTCCCCAGGGTCACCAGGGACAGCCTCTCTTCTCAGCTCAGGGTAACACTGGACAAAGCCATAGAGAGCGTCCACCCCAGAGCCTGACTCGCCTCGGATTTCGGAACAGGTGACACAGCCACTCCAGGCGCTGGGAGCTTATGAATCAGCCTGCAGCTGGGCCCAGGGCCAGCTGTGTCTCTCCTGGGGCAGACAATGTGCCCAGCGAGTCCAGTCCTCTTAGCAAGACATGCTGGGCCTCACTCACCTTCCCGCCCATTGCTCCCCACTCCCACCCTTTGCCTACCCTCACTTCCAGCTCCCCATTTCTCTTGCATCCAGACCTGAGCAAATGCCGTCCCCCCAACACTCGCTCCACCCCCGCTCCCTTATCTAGTTAGCCCCCTGCTCCTCTGTCAGGTCACAGCTGAGAAATCCCTGCTTCTAGAAGTTTCCCACGATCCCACCCCCAGGTCCTGGAGAGCTGTAGTTGCCACACTGTGTGCCCGTGTCTCCCACCAGGGCTCCTTCGGGACAGAGACCGAGTCCTCCCCATCCTTGTAGCCCCAGCCCCCAGCACGGCGCCGGGCCTGTGACTGGGCCAGGCCAAGGGAATACACGAACGTCTCTTTTCTCGTGGGAGCCACTGAGGGACTGATTCCAGTTAGCAGGATGCGAAGGCCAAGGTCACTCCCCAGCTGAAGGGTCCTTTGGCTGGGGTCGGGGGAGCGCGGTGTGGAGAGAGCTCCCTTTGCATGAAAAACCACTCCCTCCTTTCTGCAAAGAGCTTCCCCAGCCCTCCCCCAGGGGTAGGTACTAATCTCTCAGGGATAAGAGAGTCTGGACTATGTTGCTGCCCTGTGCTGGCAGTGAGGGGAACAGATCAGAGGGCAGGTATGACGCCAACACTGGCAGACCACATCCGCACACCGTCAGGGCCGCTGGACAAGGTGATGGCCCCAGAAGGTCCTCGTGAGGTCTCTAAGCACAGGGGACAGGGCTGCGCTTCCTGACCTGCACCTGTTAGCAGTCTCCCTGCATCCAACCTCCAAACAGAAGCTAAGCTCTCACCTAGCCAGCCTCTCCTGCAGTGGGGAGTGGGGCATCTGCTCCACAAGTCAAATCCGCCAGTAGGAGCTTCTGGAACAGAAGTGAGGCACGTGAGCATAGAAGGCCTTTGCAGCATCTGTGTGAGGCCGGGTTGGTCAGGGAAGGGGTGTTCGCTCAGGAGCTGTATTCCCACTGGCAGACCCAATTCCCCACGCGGCAGGGGCCCCGGTGGCTGGGCTGTTCGCTCTAGTGCTCGCTGGGGGCCACTCTCTCACCAGATCCACTCATGAATGTCAGTGCGGGGTGGGGACGGGGTGTCACTCACACCAGGAGTCCCCAGCCTTCCCAAGATTCTCTGAGGCACCCAGCAATCTTTTGATATAAACATTAAAGCTAAACCATCATGTCCTTACAAAAAGTATACAAATGGGGCACCTGGATGGCTCAGTTGGTTGGGCATCGGCCTTCCGCTCAGATCATGATCCTAGGTCCTGGGATCGAACCCGGTGCCTGGCTCCCTGCTCAGTGGGGAAAATGCTTCTCCCTCTGCCCCGCCCCTCCCCCTGCTCATGCTTGCACGCTCTCTCCTCTCTCTCTGAAATAAATAAATAAAATCTTGCAAAAAAAAAAAAGTTAAAAGTATGCAGACGGTAAATATGAAGCTATGACATTTTTATAAAGGGAAACATCCCCCATGTCAATAAATAGGATATTACCAGGACCCCCATGCATCCCCAGGGCCCACCCCCCCCAGAAAGTGTCCCCTCTCTAAATATAATCATTACCCTAACTTCTAACAGCACCGTTCCATGGTGCCTCTTCTTGAATTTTAAATACTTGGGAGCACAAAGCAGATATCATCCTGCATCCAGCTTCTTTTGTGCAACACCGTTCCTGAGATTCCCTTCTGTTGCTCTCTATGGCGGTGTTCTGTTTGTGTTCCTGGCTGTATAGTACTCCGCGGGGGGGGAAGCAAGCCCCAGTGCGTCCATTCTGCTGCTGATGGACATTGGGATGCTTCTAGGTTAGGCTTCTGATCAATGATGGTGCTGTCAGCCTTCTCACACGTGGCGTTCCTGTGCGTGGCCCTGCTGGGCGGTCAGAGGAGGGGAGCAGGACTGGGGCCGGCTCAGATTTTGATAGTGGAAAAAAAATGTGATTAAAAAAATTTCCCCCCCAGGGGTGCCTGGGTGGCTCAGTGGGTTAAGCCTCTGCCTTCTGCTCAGGTCATGATCTTAGGGTCCTGGGATCGAGCCCCACATCGGGCTCTCTGCTCGGCAGGGAGCCTGCTTCCTCCTCTCTCTCTGCCGGCCCCTCTGTCAATTTGTGATCTTTATCTGTCAAATAAATAAATAAAATCTTAAAAAAAAAAAATCCCCCCCCAAAGGCTGGTGCTAAGGGACACTATCACTGTTTCACAGGAGCGTGACATGGCAGACAGACAGGACCACCACCTCTGGGCCTCAGTTCCTTTATCCACAACCATAACCCCAACCTCATCAGACCGTTGTGAGGGTTAAACTGATGACCGATCTGAAGGAAAGGGGAAGCAGGCAGGCCAACGAACACCGCTGTGGAGAGTCTCTGTGCCAGTTGCTTCCCCAACATTGGTTCCCTGAGGGGTCGCCATAATCTTGGGAGGTGGGCCTCACTCTTTTCTTCACAGAGTTGAGGGAAGTAGAGCTCAGAGGTTTGTGTGAGGTCCTAAATGTGGCTCGCGGTCACAGGGCCGGTAAAGGGCAGCGTCCGCTTTGCCCACGTCCGTCAGACCCCCCCAACCCCCACCGTCCGTGTTGCACATCTCAGAAGGTGTAGCTGCCTCCCCCACCCCCACTCCCCGGAGTAAGGGGACTCATCCGTTTCCTCTGAGCCCGGGTGGACTCATTTGCCGCATGGGGACAGTAAAACCATCAGAGGGCAATTGTGAGGATGAAATTAGTTCATGGTTGGGCAGGGAAGGGAAACTAACGTTTCTGAGGAGAGCCAAATGATTTACACATACTACCTGAGTTAATTTTCACAACAGCCTTCCAAGATGGGAGCCGGATTATTTCCCTCTAGCTGGGGCATTCGGGTGTGTCATGAATTGTGACTCAGACATCCCAGAGGGAAGAGAGCCCCCCACTGCCCTCATCACTCCTGAATTCCAGCTCCTGCCCAGGGAAAGGTTCCCCGTTGGAATTAACCCCACAAACCCCACAAAATGGACCATCTCCCGTCACTAAGGCCAAACCCATAACTTCTCTAATTGCCTTTGCTTCTCAGACCCTGAAGCCAGGCCTGTACCCCCCAACACACATACATATACCCCACAGGCCCTGCACAGCAAGCTCCCTCCCAACCCCCCACTGCTATCAAGAAAGCCATTGTCAAATGCACACTCAAAATGCTAAAAGACTGCATTTTTATTTTTCAAGGGCCCATTCCTAATCACAAGAGGCCACTTAGTCTGAGTGGGGCCCAGTAATGTTGATTAATGATTATGCATTTCTCAAGAGAGTGGGGAATGTTCAACTCCGGCTCCTGCCCCAGGGCCCCCCGCGGGGTGCACATTAATCAGGGAGACCTCAGGGTGGGGGGACGACAACATAGAGCTGTGACCAGTGACCTTTGGGCAAGAGTGACGCGAGGCCCCAGCACAGGGGGTGACTCTTGGTGTCCAGGTGCCTCTGCAGCCATCCCTGGCACCCTGTGCCCCGCCTCACCCCGCCGCCCTTCTTTCAGTAAGGGGCTGGCAGGGGGCATAGAGGCGAGCCACTTCTCCACTTCAGTGCCCCACTCACCCCTCCGATCATGCCACGAGGTTGTGAATATTAATCAGACCCCACAGGCCCCCAGGTAGTTCATCTAAATGATTTTAAGGCTTGTCTTTAATTCCCTTTCTCTGTGTGACAGATACAGACATCCCTAATGGGTGAGCGGTCCCAGCTCCAACCCACTATCAACCCACTCTCTCTAAAGGAAAGTCTATCTCCGGGTATTCAGCTCTGCCTCCCAACCCCTCCCCCCATCGCCCCCACTCCTATCCTGGGTTCACTTCCCACTGGGCTTGCACCCACATTTTAGGGACGCAGAATCCCAAGAAAGGGCTCAGAGCAACCACACTGGAGGCGAGGGAAGAGAAAGAGAGCCAAGGGGAAACGTTGAGATTCAAAAATTTCCCTTTGGGGACTTTTCACAGAGGTGAGGCCTCGGCGGTGGGGGCGTGCACACCCTCAGGTGTGAGACACAAAATGGAAGAAAGCAGAATGAGGATTTTAAGAGGTGCTGGGGTAAGGCGGCCAACCGAGGGCTGCCACCCTCACACGCCACCCCACTGGGGGAGTGTAGAGTGGGACAGTCACTTTGGAAAACTCCTAGTTTCTACTGCCGCTGGATGTACACGCACTCTGAGACTTGGCAGTTCTCCCTTGTGGGAACTTAGGTCAAGTACTGCCTTACCCAACAGGTACATGTGTCAGTCTGTCCCCCAGGAGATGTGCCCGAGAGTGTTCCCAGCCGCACTCCTCCTTCTAGCCTGAAACTAGCCCGCTGCCCAGCAGCAACAGCTCAGTCGAGTACATCATGGTGCGTTCATACTGTGGAATGATCTTCAGCCACGAGAGTGAGAGCAACACAATCACACACAACAGGAACGACTTTCACAAGCATCCCATGAAGTAAAAGCAGCTGGACCCAAGACAAGAGGCAGGGTGTGCTTCCATTTAGAGAATATTCGAGGCAAAAACTAACTTATGTGGTGACAAGTCAAGATGGTGGCTCACCTCGGGCGCTTGGTGACTGGCAGGGGGTTCAAGAAGGCTTCGGGGTGATGGAGATGTCATATTCTGATCAGGGCGCCGGTGACCTAGGTGTGTTCCACTTGTAAAAACTCAAGCTGTACATTTAGGGTGTGTGAACTTTCGTACCTGTACGGTATACAATATATTCGCAGTTAGTTACTTAGGTAGTGGGCTCCATGCCCAGCATGGAGGCCAAAGCGGGTCTTGAACTCAAGACACTGAGATCAAGACCTGAGCTGAGATCAAGAGTCAGATGCTTAACCAACTGAGTCACCCAGGCATCCCAACAATATTTATTTAGAAAATAAAACAAAACAAAAACAGCAGCATTGTAGCCAATCTGTTCTTTGGGCTTCTTAGTAAAGATCTAAATCCCCGTAAAATTGTGTTGGTCGGCGGGGCCGTGCTTGTGTGAATGTGATGCTGTCCTGAGACCATGTTTGTGTCCTTCCAGTGTCATGGATGTTCCACATACGCCGTCAGGAAGACTTAGGTTTCTGAGCTTCCCTTGTGGGTAGTTGGGAGCACGTGACGGAGTGCTGGCCAACAGCAGGTGGGCGGAAATTATGTATGCCCCTTTCCGCCGGGCACCTAAAATCTCCTCCGTGATGCTCTACTTGCTGTCTCTTTCTCAAGGTGTTTAAAATCTTTGCACTAATTGAAAGGATACTGAGTCCTTGGATGACAAGGAGCAGAACCCCCTCCTCCTTCTCCCGTCCCCTTCCTTGGCCCCACCATCCCACCTGCCTACCCACACAGGACTGTGATTTGCACAAGAAATAGATCTCTGGGGGCACCTGGGCGGCTCAGTGGGTTAAGCATCAGCCTTTGGCCCCGATCATGATCCTGGGGTCCTGGGATCCAGCCCCATGTCGGGCTCCCTGCTCAGCAGGGCGCCTGCTTCTCCCTTTTCCACTCCCCCTGCTTATGCTATCTCTCTCTCTAATAAATAAATAAATAAATAAAATCTTCCCAAAAAGGGGAAAGAAATAGATCTGTTGTGATGTGCAGAATTGGTGACTGCTTGTTACGCTATTAGTCTAACCTGACTGACTCACATACACTGTGCCTTTCAAAAGAAGCCCCTTGGGTCCTTGCTCTCCAAGTGGAACCTTCTCTGTCTTATAAAAGGGAGTGGAAGTGAACATTATTGGGAAGAAATACTGGTTTCTCACTCCTTGCATTGCCACAGACAAGGAATTTCCCAGGAAGGAAAAGTAAACTGGAAACTCTAATTTTTTTCCCAAAGGGAAGACTCTTGGGATTGGTGAGTCAAGGAAGGAACTGAGCTTGTTCAGTTTGTGAAGCTCATTAGGCCTCTGGAAAGCCACCTTCTGGGTTCTTCCCCACGGTAAGCTTATAGGAGCAGACACTCCTGTTCTTGCTTTGCCGTGCCCGTGACCAGGGAGGTCAATCTTTCAAATTCTGGGGTTCTGTTTTAGGACATCTATGTGACAACGCCCTTATAACATATCTCCCAACCCATTTTTTCTCAATAATGAAGCTAACATTTTTATCTCTATCTAATAACTGTATTTCTCACTTGGCTCCAAACTGAGGAAAGGGGGAGAGTGATTTATTGGTCCTCTAAAATCCAACAAAGACTAGGAAAGTAGCCATTCTCTGTAGCAATGATCCAAAAAATGATCATTTTGAAAAATCGTTTTGAACATCAAAAGTTGGGGAAATTTCAAAGGATTTGCAGGAATAAAAGGGGGGGAGGCAAAAAGGGTCTGAAACAAGGGGTAAATTGTGAAATCAGCAGCTAAACAATTTATTTTTTTTTAAGATTTTATTTATTTATTTATTTGGAAGACAGAGATCAGAAGTAGGCAGAGAGGCAGGCAGAGAGAGAGGAGGAAGCAGGCTCCCTGCTGAGCAGAGAGTCCTGATGTGGGGCTCGATCCCAACACCCTGGGATCACGACCTGAGCCGAAGGCAGAGGCTTTAACCCACTGAGCCACCCAGGTGCCCAGCAGCTAAACAATTTAGATCAGCTTCCAAAGTTCCATTTCTGAACTGTCTGCCAGTGACGGGGGTCTCTAGCTGACGCAGACTGAGAGAGGCTGGAATGCAAAGAAAAGTCTAATGGTCAGTTTCTAAATTAAAGGCCTTCTGGAAGCAAAGAAGAGGGGCATCCAGGAGATCTCAGCTGATGGGACAGTGGTGCTCAACCTTTCTTTCTGTCTTGGGCAGAGTTCAATGGTCTCACCCGAAGAGAGGAAAGATGGTCTCCAATACCCCTTCTAGGCCCGCGAGAGAGCTGAGAGTTTCCAGCAAAGACAGAGAGAGGGAGAGAGAGAATCTCAAGCAGGCTCCATGCCCAGCACAGAGCCCCATACGGGCCTTGAACGCACAACGCTGAGATCATGACCTGAGCTGAAATCAAGAGTCGGAAGCTTATAGACTGAGCCACCCAGGTGCCTCTCCCCTGTGTGCCTCCTATATAGGACACTTGTCATTGGATTCAGAGCCCACCCAAATAATCCAGGACGATCTCCTTGTCTCAAGATCCTTAACCACATTTGTGAAGATCCTTTCTCCAGAGAAGGTCATATTCATAGGTTCTGGGAACTAGTACGTGGTCGCATCTGTTGGGGGCCCCCATGGAACATTGCAGAGGGCATTATCAGAATTTTGAGGAGTATGTAATAATCAAACATTCGAAATAAAGTTTGAAATAATTTGAAATAATAAACATAATGAAATCACCTTAATTTTTTAAAGTTTATTTCTTTATTTAAGTCATCTTTATACCCTACGTAGGGTTCAAACTCACAGTCCTGAGATCAAGAGTCACAGGCTCTTCCGAATAAGCCAAACTGGTGCCCAAAATTGTCTTAATTTTTTTAGCCACAGAACTCCCCTGGTTCCCTCATCAGAGTCTTGCTTTGTATCTGGTGAATAACTTTAATAAGCCTTTTCAAGATGGATAGGGCTGATTAACTGCAAAGTTTTTATTTTGCTGAGTGTAGAGTTTTGGAGTCAGAGCTAAGTTGACCAAGACAAAGGGAACTGGAACACCCACATGGGGAAAGGATGGAGAGAAGGCCGGAAGCCAGTGGACGGCTCCAGAGAATTTAGGTTATGAAATGGATCCATTCCTTCAACAAATATTTATCTCAAGGAGGCTGTGCATGCCAACCTTCATGCTAGGTATGGGAGATGAAAACTCACTCCCTGTGACGTTCAATGCCAACCCTCTTCACCTTCTCCCCCACCCCCCAAATCTTCAGCAAAATCCACACTGCTTGGTAATGCTCTGGAGATGAACTTGAGGGAGGAGATGGGGGAAATAGAGCCTTGTTCTTGGGTTGGAATGAGGGCAAAGCCAGAGACTCTTCCAGAATGCCACACACGGTTTACAGGTACTAGGGGGCCAACTGGGACTTCTTAGGCACCCAGCATCTGCTTCCCTTCTCATGAAGCAGGAGCACTTTGACTTGCTTTGAATGTAAGTACCTGCAGGGTCTTACCCCGCTGCAGAGAGTCTAAATGGGACTGTCAGTCAAATGTTTTTCCCTCAGTTCCCATCACGGGAGAGTCGCAAGGTCAAAGATAGGCCAATAAGACTTGGGGACTGAACCCTAAAAGGAGGATTGCAAGCATGAATCATAGAGCTGATTTAGCCCGGCAGGTGCAGTTCAAATCAGTTTCTGTTCCCTGCATCCCCGGTATCCTTTCCACGCCAGGTGGTTCGGCAGCCCCTTGGGATCTGTCAGCTACTATATATCCTTCCAATTCTCTTTCGCTAAAGTTAACCAGAGTCGTTTTGGGGTACCTGTCACTAGAGAACCCTGATGGAAGTGATGAGGAAATTCCCAATCCCTCTTATCCACTGAGAGGTCTGGGCACACGCAGGTGTTGAAGGCATGCCGTGGTGACAGCTGTATCTTACATCCTTAAAGCCGGGTTTGTGACTCCCGCAGCACGACAGTTGGTTGTTTTTTGTTTTTTGTTTTTTTAAGATTTTATTTATTTATTTGACAAACAGAGAGATCACAAGTAGGCAGAGAGGCAGGCAGAGAGAGAGGAAGGGAAGCAGGATCCCTGCTGAGCAGAGAGCTCGACGCAGGGCTCGATCCCAAGACCCTGAGATCATGACCTGGGCTGAAGGCAGAAGATTTAACCCACTGAGCCACCCAGGCACCCCATCACGACAGCTTTGATCAAAATCTGAAGTCTCCCTTAGGGGTGCCTAGGTGGCTCTGTCGTTAAGTATCTGCCTTCGGCTCAGGTTATGATCAAGGGGTCCTGGGATCGAGTCCACATCCGGCTCCCCGCTCAGCAGGAAGCCTGCTTCTCCCTCTCCCACTCCGCCTGCTTGTGTTGCCTCTCTGTCAAATAAATAAATACAAATCTTTAAAAAAAAAGTCTCCCTTAAGCTAACGGTGACTGCCTTAGTTAACAAGGACACTCACAGTACCAGTGCCAGCCCTCAGAGAAAGGCCAACATGGTGAGAGAGACGAGAGAAGGATCAAATCTATCAAGGTCAGATGAAGGCTTCCAGTGACAACTTGAGCTTCATAAACATTTCCCAAGGGATCCTTAAACCCTGCACCTGAATTCAATCCCACACTCCCTGTGGGTCTTTCTGGCCCTGGTGACATGACAGGGGTCTCTCCTCCTTTCTAAGTGCATATGCATTTGCACAGGCCACAGGGGAATTCCACAGGGGAGACAAAGCTAAATTTATACCTTCAATTAATCTTCCCGTGTTCTCTCCTGCCTTCAGTCTACACCGAGTCTCCTTTTGCCACAATCGCAAGTGTCACACTCCTTGGCTGATAGTTACCCACTGTAGACAGAAGTTGTTCGACTCTTTTTTAAATTGTGTTTTAAATTTTATTTATTTCACAGAGAGACACACAGTGAGAGAGGGAACACAAGCAGGGGGAGCGGGCGAGAGAGAAGCAGGCTTCCCAAAGAGCAGGACCCTGGGATCATGACCTAAGCTGAAGGCAGGCACTTAACAACTGAGCCACCCAGGTGTCCCTGTTCAGCTACTTTTTAAAAGTATCTGAACTTTGAATCCAGTCTTCCCAGGATCTCCAGCCTCTTCTGATATCCTCTTCCAGGGAACTAGGATTCCCGCTGTATGAACAAGTCCCCTAAGACTCCTAGGAGACCGGACCATCAGCTCTCTCTCTGAACAGGCCAAATTCCTACCCAAGCCATCACCCCAGCCAGCAGAGAGCACACACCCTGAAGACAGAGAGCTGGTCCTAATCGCATCTGCCCAAGCACTACTCAACAGACACAGAGTTTTTATCATAGATATAATTTGTATAAATATATTTACATAAAAAATATTTTTATATTTGAAATTTGTATATTTTTAATTTTTTTTCCCTTTGCAAAGCACAAGGCAATTACCCAGGGATGACAGAAAGCTCATTTATGCCTTCAGCTAAAGTTTCCGAACTCTCTGCCCTGCCTTTGGCCCGGCGAGAAAATCACCTTCTGTTGTCATTTCATGCCAGATGCTGACCTTTGGCCTCCACAAAAGCAGAGCAGCCGCGGAGGTCTTAACTCAGAGCTGGGTTCATGTCTGATCTTCGGCACCGTGTAGCGGCTTGACTTTCAGTGCCTTAACCGCTCCGAGTCTGAAGTCTCCTCACCTGGGAAATGGGGAGAACACTCCCTACCTATTAGGGTCACAAGTCAGTCCCCAAACCCAGCTGGATAGCAGAATCCTCGCAAACTTTCAAAACATGCAGAATGAGAGCGATGCGAGAAATGTGCACCCTTAAAAAAAAAATCCCAAGTGACTTTCTGGGACAGGTAGCCTGGGAAGCATAGATCTGAGGCCGACGTTCCATGATGCGGAAAGTACCTGGCGCGTTCAGTACCCAGGTGTGCTACTGAAAACAGGATTCTACCTACCAGAGTTGGGAGGGAAAGGCGAGCACATGGAAAACCATTCTGGGCTTTCACCGTATGCATAAGGCCCTGCAGATCATGATTCCCTCCCCTAATCCCGGGGACAACTGCCACAGCCACTCTGGAAAGCAAACAAGTCAACTGGCAGGAAGCACATGTCTTCTCTGCCCCGCCTTCTGAGATACTAACAGTGTAAAGTCCAAACAGAGAGGGCTGGATTTTTCCCCAGGTGAACCTTTGCTATTAAGTTAATGCTGAGAATTTTAAGGGAGAAGGGACCTCAGAAACGGCTGCCACAAATGGAGCGGCTGGCAACCAACATGGCCTATTCGGTCAGTGTTACGCAAAGGCAGCTTAGAACACATGATACTGGCGATATGCTGTTCCCTGAAATGAACAGGATCATTCCTTCCTTTCTGGAATGTCTCCAATACCAGGAGAGGGGTGCAGCGCCGCTCCTTCTCGTCACCCCACCTTGTGATGAATGAAAGGGCCCAAGGCCTGGCATACAAATGTGGATGGTTCATGGTCGAGAAAAAAAGGCTCAACTGAGGTCATGGCATGTGCCTTCCAGCGTCTAGATTCTTCTAAGGCAAGGGATTAAACACATTCCATAGAGTTCCAGGAGTCAGACCCATGGGCTACAGAAAGGCCATAAAGCACGCTAGAACTGGATAGGATTCCTAACTCAATGGTTACTAAAATCGAAACCCAGAGATTCTGCTTCCAGGAATGAATCCTACAGCTGTTCCCCAACATGTGAACGGAAGTAGATACTAAAATACGCTGCGTCACTGGGCATCGAGAAACCTGGGATGCTCCTAAATGCCCGAGAGGGGGCTGGTTCCAAAAGTTACGTAGTAATCCAAAAGAGGTAGCACAGTAGGTACACGGAAACTGAAGGCAGGCAACCGTTGTGTTGTACATTTTAATTTACAATTTTACCAAGAAAAAGGCTTAGTTACAAAAGGGGAAGTTCTTTATACAAAATAGGGATCTTTATTTCACTCAGTAAGAGAATCTACTGGCATGTCTTGCCTCCCCAAATCAAATCTCAAATAACTCACTTAGCTAAAATTATTTCGAAAAGACAGGTCATCCAGACAAAATTATCAGCTCCCTAAATGTGTTTGAGAAGAATTTAATAAACATTTGGCCTTGAACAGAGGTACTCTACAGAATACTTGTAACCTTTACCAAAACTACTGCTGGGAGGCTGGTGAGGCATTAAGGGCATACAGGAGCGACGAGCTCACTTACCACGAGAACCTTCTTACACATAGTCAGTTTCTGCCCCTGTACAATGAGAGCACATGCGACATCGTAGGAAAAATGGCTTCTAAAAGTTTACAAGTAAATTTTATTGTGGCCACAGGTAAACAACAAAAACATACGACAGTTAGCGGTTCAGATTCTCTCTGCCTCCTATTTGATCATATAAATTAAATATGGAGAGGTACACACAAACTTTTATTAAAAACAAGCTGTTTTCAAATCCCCAGGTCCTGGTAGAACACACTTCACTACCGCTTGGGGGGTGGGGGGCAAAGTAGGGGCATACTGTTAGAGCACAGAGTTTCCTGAGAAGAAACCAGTCAAAATGTTCAAAGCCTTTCTAGCAGACTCCAAGTACGGCACCCACTCAACACTGCTCCTGGCAGGCTGCTTTCAGTCTGAAAACGTAAAATAAGAAACTGAAACACCAAAGCCTTCAAAAAACTTTATTGGGGGGATAAGCCTAGCTCTGATGGAAGCAGCCCACCTATGAAAAAGAAGTTGTGGGTTTTGACGCTGGTCTGATGTACATTCCTGACATACATTCGTGGCTCAAAATAAAGAACGTCAAACAGATGATTCGAAAGCCATTACAACCCCAAGTTATAGGATCCACCTAGATGTGCCTGTATTGGCTCTTAGGATATGATCTCTGCACCTTCCTCACAACTAATCAAAGCATGTGGCCATTAAAAGGAGGGGGGAAGAAAATTTAAATAGGGTATAGGGTTCCCCTCTCCACACTATTCAATGAACATATATCTAGAAGGAAAATGAAAATGAAATGTGATCAATGCCCAGGTGTCTCTCAAAGAGAGCAACTCCCTGTGGCAAATGTGATTTGGAACTTTCTAGAAGAACACAACCCAAACTACTGTGGGTCCGCACAAAACCAGTATGTCCTACACGAGATGCAAAGGGATTATGCGCACCACAGTTCGCAGCTGGCCCCCCCTGCAACTCCACTGTAGTTTTCATCACTTCACTTAAGGAAAAAATTGCCTAGCAACCATCTCATGCCTCACGGACACCGGTCTGTGGCCCTCGCTGACACAGTGGTGCTTTTTTTTTTTTATATAAGAAGCATCTGCAGAGGTGGCAAATGGTTGTACCTGACACCAGGTCACAGCAATTCCAAAAGCTGACGAAGCTCTCCATCGGCTGGTGCAGTCTTCTCCCCTATTGTTAAGAGTTCTGCCACCAAAGGGTGGGGGGGGGGGACGTGGTGGACAAGTTCTTTGGGACCAAGCCTTGGCAGAAGTCAATAAATAAGAGAGCTTGTCACTGGCAGAACCATTTTATGGGCAACCTCCTCTAGCTGCAAATGCGGGGGCTGGGAGAGGAAGGAGGGAGGCGTGTGCGAGAAAGAGGTAAAAGGCCCTTTGTCAAGGGTTTGGTGACCCAACCCAACATGCCCAGCTTGGTGTCCGCAGACCGGGACCTGCCAAAACCCATTATTCAGACGGAAAAGGAAGAGAAGACACCAAAAAAATATAGTCAGTTCTGAAATTTGCACGGTTGATATTTGTTCTTCGTAGCAGTAAGGACTTGAATGAGA
This sequence comes from Enhydra lutris kenyoni, assembly GCF_002288905.1. Lineage (NCBI taxonomy): Eukaryota > Metazoa > Chordata > Mammalia > Carnivora > Mustelidae > Enhydra > Enhydra lutris. Next base: position 17,634,078 of record NW_019154098.1, on the reverse strand, counting down.
ATCACGAAACTTGAGGAACACTTATATTTTTCTTCAGGATTTAAAAAATTGTGTCTTGTACTGAAAGACTACATTCAGTGTGGGTCGGGTCCAACAGCGTTTGCTAGAACTCGGTTGTTAAGCACACCCAGCACTGGGAGGAAACTTCATCTGCATCGAGTGGCTGGTGGGCCGGCCCGAGGCCACTCCTTCACTGGTCCCCAAGCCGAAAGCCCTGTCCCCAGTTGTGTCTCCCGCCTCCACCGCCGTTCTGGTCTGCAGCTCGCCTCATGCTAGCGGGGGGCACGCCGAATCCCGACACCCCTCCTCTCCTGCTGGGCAGCCAGCGGTACCTGGGGCCGGGGGAGGGGGAAAACAAAGGGAGAAAAGACAACACAATCACTTCACAAAGCGCTCTGGACCCTCCGCACCGCCTCCTTTCTTGCTGTCCCCATGGCATCTCACTGGAGTGTATCAGCCCGGCCAGGGCAAAGCCGGGGACGAGGTCTTACCTAACTCTGCCTTTTCAGCATTTCACTCAATGCCCTGGCCCCCGGCAGTACTCACTTTTCGGGTTTCTTAAATTTACTCCTTTTCCAGCCTAACTCATGCTCTAAAAAAATCTGTTTTCTGATCACAAAAGTAATTCGGGCGGAACAGTATGGAAACAAAACTGTTACCTCCACAAGCCCAACAACCAGAAAGAACCCCCTGTATAGAGCTTGCTGACGGATCTAAGTGCGGATCCAACGGGATCAAAGCACACACAACAAATTCATGTGTGAAAGCCAAGTCCGCAGCCTGCATGTTGACGCCCAAACGGCATCTCCACGCCGCCCCTGGGCCCCGCAGCGTCCGTCAAGGGCACTGGAGCTGCCGCTTTGTCTTGGGGTCTGGGCTGTGTTTTCCACGGGAATATGCCCAACGTCCTCCGGCAGCTGAGATGGCGCGAAAGCTGAAGCCCGGGAGGGGCACCCGCTTTCCCCCTGGCCGATTAATAAACGAAGAATCCCAGAACAGCTAAGAAAGCTTACACCCTCGTCTGTGTTCTTCAGCGTCTTGCCCTCCCTTGATCCTTAGTAAACTGAGAATGTGTTTAAACCTATTCCACTTAGTGACTCTGGTCATGATCCCGGGGTCCTGGGATCGAGCCCCACATCGGGCTTTCTGCCCAGCGGGAGACCTGCTCTCCCCCGTCCCACGCCCCCGCTTGTATTTCCTCTTTCTCACGGTCTCTGTCAAATAAAAAAAATCTTTAAAACAAGACAACAACAAAAAAACACCATCTTAAAACAAAACAAAAAACAAACAAAAAAACTATTCCACTTAGCTCCTCATGTTTACAATCGTGCTTGAAGGCAGAGACCGTCACCAGATACCCCCGCTCAAAGCCCTGACGGCACCAAGAGCAAGCCCGTGAGAGCCACCTTGGCCGTGGCGAAGAGCCTGCCGAGCACGACCGCCTCAGACGGCATACGCCAGGCGCTGCCTGGGCAGACACTCACCTCCTCTTCCCCGCAACCCTACGGGGCGGGCACTATTCTTAGCATCCCATTTTAGAAATGAGAAAACCACGGCCAGAGTGATCGTCAGGATCCCAGCCCAGGCAGCCTGGCTCCAGAGCGGGTCCCCGCACCGCTTCCTGCACCACGGGCTGCGCGCCGCGGCGGAGGGGACAAGCGAGGCACCATTCACGGGACAGCTGCCCGAGACTGGAGTCCTCATTTGTTTACATCATCCCTGCTGCCTTCGTGTTCCCGCCAAAACCAGACAATGAAGCCCTTTCAAGCAGAAAAACAACTGCTTGCGGAGAGGATCTACTTTTCTAAATGGAACGCAGAACAGTGATCTTAGGGTTCTAGAACTCCTAACTTCCCTTTTAAACAAACACAGCTTTGTCTGTAAATCACAGTCCATTTCTCAATATCCCTGATGTTTCAGTACAATAATATTCCTCCAAAGTGTATAATAAAATAAAACAGTTAAAAGGGCTGTCTTGCTTTGCTTCATACTCTAAGACAATATGGAAGCCATCTCCACTGTTAAATGGATAGTGAAATTAAATGCAAGTAATTACTACAAAAAGACACCCAATTATACATAATCAACAAAAATTTATGGTAATTTCAAAGCAGTTACTGCTTTTGCAAGGAGCTACATTTTGTCATCTGATCTTTATGCAAAATTTAACAGAAGGGCTTTTCCGCCAACAGAGAACGCTCAAATGCAAGGCAGGCTCCAGTGTGCCCTTGATTTTGCCACTAGAACCTCATACACTCTGTCGTCTGCAATCGAGAAATATCTCCAAGCCGGAAAGTCAGAAATATGGCCATTTAAAGTAAAAACTGTTGGCTAGCCACCAAATGACCAAGTTTTTTTTTTTTTTAATTGATGCATCTGCCATCTGACTTGATAAACGTAGATCAAAAATCCAAACCTGCTGTTATTGTGTCCTTTGATAATTAGAAAGCAGATTGGTCATTTGTTTTTTTCGCCTGAAGGCAACTCAAGGCTCAGAAGACAAACAAGTTTCTTCCTATGCACTTAAAAATATAATAATGATACAACAGTGTACTTCTCTGTTTGTATATTTCACAGACGGCTTTCAAAAACTTACCCCCGACTGACAAATGGGGTGGGGGGTAGGGGGAACCTCCTCAAGTTTCCCTGCTCTCATTGACCCCTCGGAAGAGAGACGAACTGCAAATATTAAAAGGAGCAAGATGTGCAGGGGTTGTTTTTTAGAAGCTTTTCAGGGGAAGCCAGGACTGCTTGTCCCCAACCGGGGATCAGGAGCAATCATCAGGCAGGGTGTGACACTCGGATGACGATTTCACTGGTCCCTTGTTCAAATGCCTTTTGCTTCCGTGACAGAACGGCCAGCAACTTCCACGCTTCAGTGTGTCAGCATCTCTTCTGGCTCGTAAAATCCCACCCCAGCCCCAACGTTAGGATTTACTGCCATATTTACCGTATTTATTACCGTATTTACCACCACCGCGTGGCCAACAGCGGACCTTACCACCTGCAGTCGTGGGAGACAGGGCGCCCCTTGATTTACAGATTTTCGAGGTGCAGCTTGGAGGTTTTATTAAGTCACTCCCCCTGATGATCAAAACTGGTAGACAAGGGGAAGGGGACTTCAACCCAAGTCTGCCTCAGAACCAAAGCAGTGCCCTCAGCCTCCTCACTTGAGTGAACCCTAGAAGCAGGGAAAGAACCAGCATGCGCTTCCTGGGTGCTTGGACTATACGAAACTCGAGTTTCTCACTTTCGGTGTGACAAGTTCTGGATATTTTCTGTTCAATTAATAGCTCATAGAAAAAGGTTTGAAACTGCTAACCAATGAGTTAACTGAACCCCTTTGCCTCTTCTCTGGCCGATCTCGTGTAAAACCAACGCTGGTGCACGGCGGCCCACACTGGAGCTTCGCACAGTGCCCCATCTGCCCGGCCGAGCTACGATGTTCCCGGTGACGTCCAACGTTTGAGTCAGCAGCAGCCCCCAGCTGGAAGGGCTCCACAGAGAAGACGGAGCTGTGACTTTGATCCCTGGCTTCCTGTGACTGTGTGACCAGGCCAGTCTGTTGGCTCCAGTTTCTCCACCCGCCAGAGAGGTAAATGCAGCCCCTCATGGAGCTCTGAGGACGCCTCGTAAGACAAGGGCAGTAAAATGGCTGTTTGGTGAGGAAGAAGAAAAGCACTTACAAAAACTGAGGTGTGGAGAGAAAATTTCTTCCTCCCAAGTCCATCGGGTATCTGAACATTAGGAAGAAATAGAGATGTCCAACAAGATTTCCAATGAGCTCATTGATTACCCTGCAAACAAAGAGTCAAATTAGTTTCAAGACATGCAAGTGGTCAAGTGAGATGTCGTCAATTGTAAGCAGCCGCCCAGGGAAGAGAGCAGCCGCTGCTGGGCCCTGGAGCCTGTGACAGCTCCACAATGAGTCCTTTTGTAGTCTGCATGGCAAAGGCATTCTGAGGGGAAGGGAAATCGGTCCTGCAGGGGTGCAGCTGCCCTCTGACAGCTCTTTCAAGCCCCATCTCATCCTCAAAATATTGTTTTTGCTACTTCCTGCTTCCAGAATTGGAAGCTGCAAAGCAAGCTTCTGACTGCTTCAGTCGTAAATACTGTATTTGCAAACCTCGGGGCAAATCGGAAGGCTGACAAGAGAGAAGCATGGGAACGGGGGTGAGGGGGAGGCAAGGAATGCCTGTTTCCCCCATTCCTGGAGCCACAGCACTTCTCCCTTGCCTCCGGCGTCCTTGAGTGTAAGACATCACGAAGATCACTGAGCATAGCTGACCTTCACCTTGTACTTCTAAAATAAACATTGACCTTCAGGTTTTCCCAGGGCTTACATACAGGCCACTTCAAGGTTTTATAGATCCACTCCTACTATCACATACCCTTCTGTGTCTTCTCCTGCCATAGGAGTCCTGTCAGGGACAAATCAACATTGGCAACTACTCCCAGACTCTGCCCTTCTGGGCGGGAGGGCGGCTGTACCAGGCTCAGAACTTGCTCTGCTCTAAACAGAGTCTGTTTGTTCAAGTCACTCATTTCTATCACTACGCAGCAGACGTTAGGACCACAGAGAGCAGATATGTCAGACATAGTAAGAACTGGTACTATTAAAATCTGTTAAAACATTTAAAATATTTGGTAGCTTAAGAAGTGGGAGTTCACAGAATAGTCGCATCTTGATATCTTCCTTTTAAATTTCTGACTGGATGCAATAAAGCTTCTCCTCTCAGCTCCAATTCCAGGCTAGAAATCTGAGCCTATTTGGCTAAAACTTCTGTACTATCAAACCACTTACAAAACTACTTCCCATCTGAGAATCTGCATTTTGATGACTGGTGAGCAGTCTTCAAGGCATCCTGGAAATGCCTCAGGAATAAAAATATTTGGTAATTTTACACATAGTTCTTAGAGGAGTCAAGCGTAGACACAAATTAAATTAGTTCCTTGTCTGCTCAATCCGGACAATGAATCCAGAAATATTTATTCAAAAACACATACCCAGAAGTACACTGTGCCTAACGATGAGCTAACAAAATAACAACCACTCAATGCTAAATGTGCTTAAAGCCCTGCAATTTAATCAATTACGTCAAAATGAAATTACAGTTGACCCTTGAACACAGAGCTGAACTATGTGGGTCCACTTATAGGTGGGGCTTTCTGATAAATATAGTATAGTAAATGTACTTTCTTTTCTTCAGGTTTTCTTAATAATATTTTCTTTTCTCTCACCTTATTATAAAAACGCAGTATATGATACACGAAATACAACACAACATTTGTCTGAACTGACTGCTTCTGCTATCAGTAATGCTCTGGTCAACAGGGGACTGTTAGCAGTTCAGTTTGGGGAGCGTTAAAGAATATACACAAATTTCCAACTACGCAAGAGCTTGATACCTCTAATCCCCATTGTTCAAGCGTCAATCGTATTTCCTAAGTATAAGGTTCCGACGCATCAATGTTGAACTTCATAAAACTTTAAAATTTTATGAAGATTAGCTAAAGAACAATGGAAGTCTTTGAAGGATTTGCTTCCAATCAAATAAATCTAATATCACTTACGAGCCTCCGATGATATAGTTGAATCCGAGGATAACCCAAGGTAAATAACAGGCCTAGGAGACAAATACACACCAACATGAACAACCACACTAAAAAGGACACGGCTGCTAGGCGGCTGGAATGGGTAAAGATACACCGACAAGAGCTTTATATAAATCTTTTGGAAAGTCACTGCAAAAATTTCTCAGACCAATCTAGCATGACTATACTTAAAACTTCCTATCTAATGGTATACTCATTCAGGGGTGCCTGGGTGGCTCAGTCGGTTACTGATTCTTTGGTTCTGGCTCAGGTCATGATCTCAGGGTCATGGGATTGAGTTGCGCGCACTCCATGGGGAGCCAGCTTGAACTAACAGCCCCCCCCCCCAATGAGAAAGCTCTCCAGTGGGATTCAACATTCGAGCCTCTGATTCAACACATCATACCAAGAGCTAAGGGAGCTGCAAGGAACTTCACAAGCTAGTGAAGAAAGGGTTGTATAGAAAGAATTTGAAGGCAGAATGTGGTTAAATACTCTAAGAGAAACATAACGGGTCGTAGGGCCCAAAGGCAAGACTAATTCCAGGCAGGAGACCAGGAAGTATGTTCAGTCTCAACTCAAATGAAGAACAGGTAGGCTTTACAAGAGGAAGAAAATTTAAAAAGATGGTACTGGTGGAAAACTGAGAGAAGGCACTAAGGGAATTGTCTGGGGACAAAGGGAATTGTCTGGGGACAAAAACAATCTGTTTTAGCTAAAGTGTACAATATGTTAACAGGGAATGATAAGAACAGATTTTAAGAGGCTGCTCCCCACGAGTATCTTTCCTTCCCCCTCTCTATCACACACACAGACATGAGATCACTCAGGGTCACATGCCTGAGAGGCCTGAAGCACAGAGGGAGTGAGAAGAGCCGGCAAAGGATTCCAGGTTGGCTAAAGACAGGCAAGGGACTGAGCCGGGGAGAGGGGGGCTGCCTACGGTACACTGCTCTGCAGTGACCTCTTCTGGACGAGTCAGAAAGTGCATCTCTGAGCTGAAGAGGGATTTTTTTGCAAGGACAAATGAAAAAGGAAATTTTTCCAACTACGTGAAAGTACCTTAAATCGTGTTCCAAACCAAAATGAGACAATCATGTCTCTGTTCAGCTGGGCCCAGACATAAAGGACTGACATGATCAGAGGAATCATCAGCAACTGCAAAAGAAGTCAACATGTAAAGACATGGCTCCAGAAGCACTCCAACAGGCTCAGAGTGAATCTACTTTTTTTTAACCTCTCCCCTACAAACAAATTCTCCTGTGGCTTTACAAAAGCCAAAAAGAAATTCAGTCATCAGAATTACAAACTGATCCTCTCAGTTAATCAATTATACAACGCATGCTACAAAATCCTAGAATAAAATACAATTATTTTAGGTGTATTCAGAAATATCAGGGTCAAGCTTGATTATTTGAAAAAAAGTAGGCAGTAAAACTTTACTTACTGTATATTTGCAATTAAAAAAATACATATCCACATAATGCATAGAAAATACTATAGAATCATCACTCTTGATGCCCAAACATAACGAAGAAGCCGGAAATGAGCCAGGAAACTAAGAGTTTAGATAATTCATTTAAGACTTTGAAAATAAAAGTTGTAATTCTATAATTTCAAAATGCCACGTAATTAACCACAGGGTAAATGCAATTTAAGCTTCTCTCAAAGGCCATTAATTGTAAATCTGAAACATATAAGAGGACAAACAGTTTCTAGGGACACTTACCTGCATATCCATTGCTAAGCCAGTAATCTTGGTTTATAAGGTTAAAGATCAGAACAAACAAGGCATTGTGCACCCAGCATCAGTTCATTTCATTCCTGTGTTCAGAAAGAAAACCCTTTTCTAGAGTTCGGGTTGTTTAAAACATCCCAGAACACAAAGGTATCTAACAATCTCCATCATGAATATTCTGTTGTAGTATAGGACGACAAGGAAATGAGAGACGTGAGCTGCTCTGGCGTAGGACTCAGTTGGCCCCTTGTGTCCTCTCTGCCTTGCCCAGCGTCTTAGCATCTGTCTTCAACTGGAAGATGGAGATACCTGTGGCCTGAGACTAACCAGGGTTCTACTCACATCCAGGGCTCCATAGCATGGTGGAGATCCAGAACGATTTTTTTCTTCTTCCCTTAAAGGAGGGGAAAGGGCATCCGAAGTGCCACATGTCCTGGCTTGGGGCCAAGTTTCAATGGCTGCTAAGCCCCAGAGCAATGTTAAGCTCACCAGCTGGGCACAGACTGAGCCATCGCGCCCCCTCTGCGGCCCTCGCCATCTGCACAGGTCCGCAGCTGGAAGGCTGCTGGCAGCGGGCGCTGTGACACAGAGAGCCAAGCTGGGCCCTTCCAGAGGGACCGAATTACTGTGTAGGCCCCGAGGACAAGGACAGCAGTGAAGTCAGAAAGGGATGCTGGTTGTCAATTTATTTTCTGAGATGGAGCACAGAATCCAAAAGCTGTCTCATGGCACGGGATCTCTTTGTGCTGCAGTCAACAAGCTGTCACACATGAGACACAGAGAACTGGGAACAAGAGGAGGGACAGCAATAAAATTCAACCAAATGTGGAAAACTCGGCAATGGCAAGGGAACGCCGTCACTTGAGGGCTCTGTGACGTACGACAGCCTTTAAAATCAAACTTTAACTGAGGTGCCTGAGTGGCTCAGTTGGTTCAAGCGGCTGCCTTCGGCTCAGGTCATGATCCCAAGGTCCTGGGATCGAGTCCCGCTTTGGGCTCCCCGCTCAGCGGAGACCCTGCTTCTCCCTCTCCCTCCACCTGCCACTCTGCCTACTTGTTCCCTCTGTCAAATAATAAATAAAATCTTAAAAAAAAAAACTTTAATTATTTGTAATTATTCACTGTAGCAAACAGATGCAAATACTATAATTTGAACTGTTGTATGGAATACCATTCTACTTCCCCAAACCTGAAAATAATGGTTTATTTCTGGCCCCAAATAACAGACTAAAGGATACCACGATGCAAATCCAGTTAAAGAGGAGCATGAATAAATAGTCTGCCGGCCTCCCATCAAAAGCTCCTAGAAACAAAAATAAGCCAAATGTCATGGTTCAGAATTTCAGAACAAAGCAACTCCTCTGTAAAGAAATACTTCAGAAAGTTATAGAGAAAGCCAACATGAGAATATTTTTAAATTCCTCCTCTCAAGCAGAAGAAAATCTTTTAAAACATCTAAAACCATGCCCTTGGGGCACCTTGCTGGCTCAGTCGGTAGAGCATGCGACTCTTGATCTCAGGGTTGTGGGTTTGAGCCCCGCGTTGGGTGTAGAGATTACTTAAAAATAAAATCTTTAAAAATAAATAAAACCATGTCCTCAATAAAGCCCTAAACTCCAGTCAAGTGAGCAAGGCTAATCTGTGTTCTCCTAAGTGAATTTTAATAAGGAACACACTTCCCCAACCACCACGGGCTGAAAGACCCACGGGGAGGAGAGTCAGTGCTACGGGTGTCTGAGATTCACCCCTCGAAGACCTCACAACCCGCCAGCCTCTGCTTCCCGGAGACACATCTGTGATCACCTGGGTAATCCCTTCCCTCTCCACTGGACCATAAGCTCTGATGCGAAAGGAACCACAGCCTGCCTTGCCCTGTGACTCCTCCAGCAGGACTCTGCCGGGAGCTTCTTAACTGTTGTGTTGTTATTAGACACGTGCGCACACACGCGTGTGCACACACGCACTACCACTGAGTCTGACCCTGGGCTTTCTGAGAAGATTCAATCCCCTCCTCCCAGTTTACATTCTAGCAAGGGAAAACGATGCTGGAGAAGAGGAGGAGTGGGGCCACAACCCTTCCCAGAGCCTCTGACTCTGCACCTTCACGCTACATCTGGGAGGTAGAAAGGCAAGGCCCCCTTTCCACAGGTGAGGGTAGAAAGTTAAACGACCAGAGTGGCAGGGCTTGGTAGAAGCGGGGTGAACTCTAATTACTAGTCTAGTGCCCTTGTTATTACACCATACACCAGACTATGTCTCAGCCCCAGACAGGATAATCAACACTGGTCCGGCTCTCCCTTCTCAGGGTGATTCCTCATGCCTTCAGTTGAAAGGCCAGAAAAGAGGCAGAGATAAAAAACAAATGACTGTAAGGTCACATGAGCTCAAGCAGCTACCTTCCGCCTCTGGTCACCCCATCGTAACAGCATGATACATAGTCAATTAAAAAGAAACTCTAACAAGTATTAGAAAGGCAGGGGGAATATTTGTCTAAGAGATAACAAGAGGGACGCCTGGGTGGCTCAGTCGGTTGGTTAAGCATCTGCCTTCGGCTCAGGTCATGATCCCAGGGTCCCGGGATCGAGGCTGGCTCCCACCTCAGTGGGGAGTCTGCTTCTCCCCCTCCCTTTACCCCTCCCCTACACCCTCTCCCTGCTCGTGCTCTTTCTCTCTCTCTCTCAAATAAATTTAAAAATCTTTTTAAAAAATCAAAAATGGGGTGTCTTGTTGTTTCAGTGGTTGGGTATCTGCCTTTGGCTCGGGTCATGATCTCTGGGTCCTGGGATCGAGCCCCACATCGTGCTCCCTGCTCAGCGGGGAACCTGCTTCTCACTCTCCCTCTACCTTTCCCCACTTGTGCTCTCTTGCGCTGTCAAATAAATAAATAAAACCCAAAAAAAGGTGTTTTTCAATGAATATAATACAACAAGTTTCTAGCAGAAGTCTCTCTTTTTTTTTTTTTTTTTAAGATTTTATTTATTTATTTGACAGACAGAGAGCACAAGTAGGCAGAGAGGCCGGCAGAGAGAGAGGGGGAAGCAGGCTCCCTGCTGAGCAGAGAGCCTGATGCCGGGCTCAATCCCAGGACCCTGAGTTCATGACCTGAGCCGAAGGCAGAGGCGTAACCCACTGAGCCACCCAGGCGCCCCAGAAGTCTCTCCTACTTTCCCAAATTTCTCCCCTGGTGTCTCAAAGGCACACCGCAGCCCCAGTGTTGAGGACTCTTACTGGTAGGGGATCCCTATAGATGAATCAGAGCTGAAATTCAAAACAAACCTCTGAATTTCAGTAACAGTCGTGCTTCTTCTGATTTGGTTTCAGCTTAGTGATTTCTGTTTTTTGTTTCATTACGTTTTTTTAAGCAGGCTCCCTGACCAAGGTGGGGCTTAAACTCACAACCTGGAGGTCAAGTGTCACATGCTCTAACCCTAGGCCAGGCGGGCACCTCCCTGGCTTTATGATTTCTGAGGATTCTCTGGACTGAATTCCTGACCTAGCGCAATCACACACACTACAGTACTATATTATCTGACGAGTTTGCAACCGGAAATTGACAAACCAACTGGCCTCCAACTGCAGTCTTCCCGTTGGATTCAGAAACCTCGTACATAAGGCGGCGCTCCTGTGACTTCAGTGAGCCAGGCAGGAAAACGTGCGGGCGGCAAGCGCTCTGTCAGGATGTGAACACGAGGCCGTATGGCCCAGAGAAGACTGGGGATCAGCGAACCCGGGCTCCGGTCCTAGCTGTGTTACCTCGAACAGTTGGTGACCTGCAGGGCATGTCACCACCTCTCCAGATCATTGTTTTCTTGTCTGTGAAATTTTATTTTAAAAGGACAGGTCTCAGGGTGTCTGGGTGGCTCAGTGGGTTAAAGCATCTGCCTTCGGCTCAGGTCATGATCCCAGGGTCCTGGGATCGAGCCCCACAGAGAGCCCGCTTCCTCCGATCTCTCTCTGCCTGCCTCTCTGCCTACTTGTGATCTCTCTCTGTCAAATAAATAAATAAAATCTTTAAAAAAAAAAAAAAAAAGGACAGGTCTCAAAAGTTCCTCTTGACACAAACGTTCATAGCAGCCTTATTCATAACAGTGAAAAATGAAAACAAGTCAAACATCCATCAGCTGATGGATGGAGAAACAAAACGTGATAATTCCGTACAATGGAGTCTTATTTGGCAACAAAAAGGAGAGACGTGCTGATACGTGGTACATGGAAGGACCCTGACAACCCCACGCTAAGCGAAAGAAGCTGGTCACATGGTGCATGATTCCGTCTGTAAGAAATGTTCAAAAGAGGCAAATCCAAAAAGGTGAGAGGAGATTAGTGGCTGCCTAAAAGCTTAAGGGGAAGATGAGGTTGGACAGAAATGGAGAGTGGCTGTTGAGGGGTATAGGGTTTCTTTCTGTGGTGATAAAATATTCTAAAACTAACTGTAGTAATGACTGCACAACTCTGTGAACACTCACCAAATTGTACGCTTTAAACGGGTGGAACTGGACAGCACTTGAATTACAGGTCAATAAAACTGTAAAAAATGCTTCTCTGCTCTGTGACTGGAGAGTAGGGAAGCGGGGTAAACGTGTAAGAATTCAAGCAGACAAAAGGGATCTATGGGCTAATAATCCTGCAGACGGATCTTACGTGTTATTCAGGTATTACAAATTCATTATATAACCTGACTAGATAGAAGGGAAGAATAAATGGGTTCCAGGACGTCAAGTAACCAAGAGAAAACAATGTACAAATAAAATGTGGTCACAGAATTATTGTAACTTACGTTTTATAATAAGTGTTATGATTATATTTTTAAGTCCTTATGTTTCAGAGGTGAATATTAGAATATTTACTGATGAAACGATATCATGTCTGGCATTTGTTTCAAATAATCAGGGGTAGGGGGACAGACACGAACAGAGATCGAATAAGTCAGCAGGAGTTAGGGGCACCTGGCTGCCTGAGTTCAGGGAGCGTGTGACTCTTGATCTCCAAGTCATGAGTTCGAGCCCCATTGTTGGGTGTAGAGATGACTTAAATACTTAAAAAAAAAAAGAAAAGGTGAGCAATAGTTAAAAGGGGGCTCACATATACATGTATACACACACTACGACGTGAATAAACCTTGGAAACATTCTACTAAGTGAGAGAAGTCAGCCACAGAAGGACTCTTAAAATGTCTCAAATAGTCAAATCCATGTGCACAGAAAGTAGCTCAGAGCTTGGCAGGTGCTTGGAGAAAGGGGGATGGGGGATGCAGAGTAACTGCTTTGGGTTTTGGGGGGTTGATGAGAACATCTTGAATTAGACAGTAGTGGCGGTTGCTTAACACTGCAAACAGACTAAAGATGAAGGGACTGGGACTCCTGGGTGGCTCAGAGGTTAGCCGTCTGCCTGTGACTCAGGTTATGATCTCAGGGTCCTGGGATTGAGCTCCACATTGGCTCCCTGCTCAGCGGGGAACCTGCTTCTCCCTCTCCCTTTGCCTCTCCCCCTGCTCACGCTCACTCTCTCTCTCAAATAAACAAAATCTTTAAAACAAAACAAAACAAAAAAAGACCACAGAACTGTATACTTTAAAATGGTCACAACTGTCATTTTTTTGTTATGTGAATTTTACCTCAATAAAAAGGAAAACAAAGGTTCATCAACCTTTCTCACTACATTTGTGAATGTTTGAAACTGTTCCATAACCCAATGTATAAAAACCGGTCATGGGTCACCACACTTAGAGTTTACTACTGATGTAAAAACAAAATTACTCCAACAGCCCCATCCTCAATGAAATCCTATCAAGGAGTAGAATGCGAAGCAAGTCAGCCATCAGTACCAGGCCCGACTGGGACAGGGGAGAATAAAAATCACGTATTCTGGGGGCTTTAAGGACCAACCATGATGTGGTGGTGAGAATCCCACCTGTCCGTTTTGGCTGCGCCCAGACACTACCCTTCCCTGAATGAGGGGATGGGCGAGGTCCCTTCCAGCAATAACAGCCCACGACCAGACACTCTGTACTGACATCATGATTTCCTTTTAAAAACACCTCATACAAATGCCAATTTAAGGAAAAATCATGTTGGACACCAAATGCCCATCCTTCTACTTCCCTGCAGTTATGAGATTAATTCACAACTCTCAAACTGACTTCGATTTAAGGATGGTTCGGAATTCTCTATCCTGAGCTAACCGCTAGCAGGTTTATAAAGCCCCTGGAGTCAGCCAACCTTTTCAAAATCATTTAGGCTTAATGAAATTATGTTCGCGTTTCGACAGAGCAGTATCAATTTATTCCTTCTCAGCATAAGCAACTCAGAACAGCACACAAGGTATTGTACAAAGGAAATAAGGAACAATTCACAAAGAAACTTTCAGGAAAAGATTTTTGTAAAAAAGCTTACCCATAACATCATATGGGTACTCATATCTGATAAACTACCGGATTAGTAAATCCCCGCTATAAATTTTACAGGTGAGTGATTCGATCACAGAGAACAAGGCTTTCATACATGAAGGAGTACTTTTCAGCCCCGATCTGGGAGATGTATATACTTCAGCCCAACTGCGTATTTGACCACATGACAGAAAGGAGATGTCAAATTTAAGTGAGAGGCACACAGCTCAGCCACTAGGGACAAGGCGTGGACAAGATGCGTAAAGGCTCCGGTCTTCTACTTTTTCACGATAAAATGGTGACACTGTTACTTATGCCTCATGATGATGTTGTGAGGATTAAAAATCAAGTCATCTAAGCACCTATGACAGTCCCAGCATCGGTACGACTTACTGAGCATTTCCCATCTTTACGCCATTTCCTCAAAGGCCAACTGCCCTCAAAATTCTTCCAATACGTAAATACGAACTGGTAAATTAGAAACAAATCTTAAAACGACTATGGATAACATACCTGTTTCAAGTCGTGTCGAATACTGATATAAGAAATATAAATTGACCAAATAAAGAAATCCAGTTCCTGGGCCCACAGGGAAATAAAAGGTGGCAGTGATTGGTCTCCAAACCTGTCCAGATTAAAACAGACACAGCAGTTAGTTTCTGTAAGCCTGGTTAATTTTTTTTTTTTTTTTAACTAAACAAAATGCACCCTTGCAAAACATTCTCCTCTGTGATGGTGGTTACCAAAGGGTCACCACCAATATAATTCAAGAAAACTGAAGAAGGGCTCTCATCAGCTTCAATCGTATCAATTTGGAAAAAATACTTCTAGCCAGGTTGAAAAAAATCAATACTATAGAAGTACATGGTCAGTCTTTACTGGGATAAGGCATTCAGTTAAGCCTGTCAAAATTAAACTGTAAAGACAATTTCCAACAGGACAATAATAATCTCTATGCAGGAAAAAGAATATCGTGGGATAACAAACCTTGCCCAAAATTGTCATACTCAAAAGGCAGAAGTAAAATGGAAATGTTTGTATTCAAATCCCTGTGCTATTTAGGCAATATGGATATATGACTTCATGATACTAAGTTTTCCTCCCCCCACCCCCAGCCAAAAAAAATTACAGAAGGGTCTACAGTAAGTAGTGAGCCTCCCTCCTAACCCACATCTCCCAATTCCCTTCAGCAACAACAATCGGTTTCTCGTATTTCTTTCAACAAATAATGTGTTACTACAGTTCCTCCCTTTTCTTCCTCTCTTGCATCGCACAGCTCTATAACTTATTTCATTCCCTTGAGGAAATATTTTTGCTGCCTTTATATAAAATATTCCTTTTATGTGAATGTTCAAAATTCATTTACACTGTTACAATGCCACAATGCCTATTCTTGATTATCTTTTTTATACACGTCCATGGATAAAATCCTGTGTTAATCTGCTAAATTCACAGACATTTGCATTTAATTTTGCTAGACACTGCCAAATGCCTATAAAAATATTTAACTGACTTACGTTTTCTCCTACAATGTAGATTAATGCCTGTCTTCCCTCCACACCCTCACCATTAGGGTATTCTATATTTACCAATTATTTTTTAAAAATCTTTAGCATTTCCTTTCTTCATTTTTCTGCTAGATTTGCATTTCTTTGTATGTTCTGGAAATTCCCCTTTCTCGCTGTTGCAAATATTTTCTGGTCTGTCATTAAATCTATGCCTTGATGGTATTCTTGCCGTATTTTGACATGCAGAAGTGTTCATTTAATGTAGGCAAATGCATCCCTCACACATCCTGCTCACAAGCTACTTCTCCACTCTAAGAATAGGTTAGTGTCACAGTTCTACTGTGACACAGTGATCCGACTTCTTTTTCTAGATGGTCACTCAGCTCTCCCAATCCCATTTACAGAGTAACCCGTACTTTCTCCATTGACCTGAAAAGCTACTTTCAGCATATATTTATTTCCTTTTGTATTAAAGTCTCTAATTATATTAAAGTGCTATCCTGTTTGGGATTTAATTCCTATACCAATATCAACTTATTTCAATTTCTAGTCTTACGGTATGTTACAATCTGGTAAAGTTACATGATTAAATAATCCCTCTCCCATTTTTCTTCCACGTGTGTCTTAATTTTCTTGGCTGGTCTCAAAATTTTATTTTCCTAAAAGAACTAGAACCGGGGGGCGCCTGGGTGGCTCAGTGGGTTAAGCCTCTGCCTTCAGCTCAGGTCATGATCTCAGGGTCCTGGGATGGAGCCCCACATCTGGGCTCTCTGCTCAGCAGGGAGCCTGCTCCCCCCCCCACCCGCCCTGCCTCTCTGCTTACTTGTGATCTCTCTGTCAAATAAATAAATAAAAATTTTTTTTAAAAAAAGGAAAGAAAGAAAAGAAAAAGAACTAGAACCAGCATCTTTGTGATACCAGTGTGATACAACTCCCAACCAGGAAGAAGTCTTTCTCAGCTTTTGTAAGTTTTGGATAGACCCAACCACCAAAGCTGAATTACCTTATTGCTTGTAATATTAGCCAAGTTACCTTACTGCTTGTAATATTGGAAAACTGAGCCTCTTGGACTAAATATACAACTCCATCTGTGAATAAAATTTTGCATCTTATTCTATTGTTGTCTAATTCACTGGCTAGTACCCGCAGAACAATGTTAAGTAACAGTGACTGAAGAAGACGACTTTCCCAGACCATAGAAATACCAGCATCATGCTGGCTTTGGCCTCGCTATACGTAAGCATGAAAGACATGACCCCTGCATCAAGGAGTTCTCAAGCAGTGGGTTATCCAAAGAAGCAAAAGACTGATCCCAACGGAGGGAAAAATTGGTCTCGGAAAAACAAATACAAAGTCCGAAAGAACTGCAAGAGCACAACAAACAGGTACTGCTGACAATTTGGGTGTGGCTGGAACAGAGGACATTAGCTGTGGGGCTGGCCAGACACCAAGCTGCCCAGTTACACTCTCCAAGTGCAAGAATGTAACCCTCACAAGTTCAATTCCACCTGGAAGAAAGCATGCTTTCTGGAATACCCGAAAGAGCTACTTTCCAAGAAGCCTGTATTAAACCAGCAAAGCAAAATAGGTCAAAACTCATTTTGATTCATTCACAACTTCATCATAGTTTAAGAGAAAGAACACCGGAAGTGATTTGAGAAGGCCTAGCTGCAAAGTTGTAGCTTGCGATGCTAGGACTTGCCTCAGTTGGCATCTGTAAAAGGGGAATGATCTGTTAATACTCGCCCTACTTTGATTAGTGGTTAAAAAAATAATAATAATAAAATAAAAGTGTGGTCCTCTCGTCATTTATATACAATGACTCAGGAGATAGATTTTATAGTTGAACAACAGAATGAGAAAAGGTTAAATAATAGCTAGTAAGTGGCGGAGCTAGAATTTTATCCCAGACAGCTTGACTCCAAAGTTTATGACGCAAAACCCTGATTTTTTTACAATGTCTCTCACGAGTGATATCATTGTTACGAGGTATAATTATAATTAGGAAACGTTTTAAATACTACTGTGCTTGTATAAGCCTGATTCTCCCTGCTTCTGAAGAGCACTGAGATTGAAGACCAGAAGCAAGCAAGCCCTGGCCTTGGCCCTTAAATAGCCCTGGGGCCTTGGAAAAGTCTAGACCTTTGCGTTGGTGTCTTCATCTACCCAGTGACGTCTGCCCTGACTCCACCTTCCTTATTTCCAGATTTTGTAAAAGGCAGGAATTAAGAAAGTGGATTAAAAGGTCCTTTGTTTAAAAAAAAAAAAAAAAGGTATGTGTGGGTGTATGATTATTACAAATCTCTAAGAGACACACTGACATGGTTTTTACAAATTCCCATTTTAAGCTACCTCCATATTCCCGTAAGTTACTCAGGGCCTCATTTTGGAAAAGAAACCCTGGTTTTTTCCGACTACATCTTTCCCTAACACTGACGACATGACACTATTTTTAGCCACTGTGTGCACCTGTGCTTTGGAAATCAGTGTCTGTCAAAATATCTCACTCCTTTTCCCCGTTCATTAAGCTTACCCTTGAGTTATACTTGGCTTTCATTGATCTAAGAGACTTAATATTATTTTTGTATTACTTTAAAATTATAATTTAAAAACACCAGGAGAAAGCTTATCTCTTCAGAAAACCACAATATACTTCTGAAATCCCCACTGACGTCCCAGCTAAATCCCCTCCTTTGCTCTGATATGTAAATAGTTAGGATAAGAAAATGACTTTTGTTTTCAGGGCTGGGAGAGGTTGGCGGCCCATTTCTCAACCCTGGAAAGCCTTCACGGATCCCATAACGGGGAGCAGGTGCAGCACCAAGAGGGCGGGGTCTGCGGGCAGAAAAGGGGAGGGGAGCAGCTCGTTTTCACCCCCCAGCAGCCTGTCCTCATCCCAGCTGTTTTATAATGAAAGCTGGGCCCTCATGAGAGTTGAGGTGATTTGCCAGAGCTCCTCACTTCAAAGCAAGAAGTCCACATCTTCACTGGCTTATAAGGGTTTAAGAAAGGGAGAAGGCAGTGCTCTTTAGTTACTGGTCCCAAACCTCCTGTTGAGAGAGTGGGTGGCAGCTGTCCTTGAACTAAAAATCTCCCGAACAACCTGCTACTGAAATCATTACAGAAGCTACCCAGAGTCTAACGTGGGGTTTTTTAAGTACCCAAAACAAAGATTTTTCCCGAAACAGTATGGACCGGTTGACTTGGAGTTAAGAAATTCTACATAGGTCACCAACAAGAAAGAGGGGGAGTACCTCATTGCCAAATGCTGATGTTAGCTAAGTGTGGGCTTTTTTTTTTTTTTTTTTTTTTTGGACAACCTAGGTAGGCAAGAAAAACAAATGAAAGGCACTCAGGTTCAATTGTAGACTTTGAAAGAGCTATTAGAAGCCATCCATTCGAGAAACAAGAGTGGGGCGTGAACATTCGGAAACAAAAAAAAAGCAAAAGGAAGTATACAGGGGGCACCTGGGTGGCTCAGTGGGTTAAGCCTCTGCCTTCGGCTCAGGTCATGATCTTGGGGTCGTAGGATCGAGTCCCGCATCAGGCTCTCTGCTCAGCAGGGAGCCTGCTTCCCTGCCTCTCTCTCTGCCTGCCTCTCGGCCTACTTGTGATCTCTCTCTGTCAAAGAAAGAAAGAAAGAAAGAATAAAAAAAGGAAGTATACAACCATGAAGCGAATGCTTAGTCTCTGAGATCAGAAGCTTAAGGAGAAGGATAAACTAAAACCTAAAAAGAAAGATCCCAGTGCACTCAAGGAAAGAGAAGTCCCCAACATCCTTCCTGCTTATTCTTCCGATATAACACACAGCTGGACCCACCTTACCACACCCCAGCTTATCAACTTTTCCATTCAGGCCAAACTTAACTGGGTACAGTCAATGATGAACTGTCTGTGCACCAAGTGTATCCCCTTTGTATAACTGAGTGTGTCATGGCTGCAACTGAGAAACTGGGGCAAAAGTACCGAGGGGCTCTAAGGATTGCCTAGGATCCAAGATTTGAACGACTACCATGCGCGCACACAAAGGAACCTATGCAGATGACTGCTTGAGCACAGAGAGTAACTCAGCACAAGTGTTACACTGTGGCCACAGTTCACTGGGACCTTAACAAAGGATTGGGAAGATCCCTGGAGTTCCCCCCATGTACATTTCAAACCATGGGTGCTTGCCTAGTATACGCAGTAGAGAAAACGAGGCACAGGAAGCATATGAACAAAAGCACGGAGACACAGATGTTACATGGAATGACTGCTTGGCCTGCGCAGACATCTACCAGAAGGTTTTTCTAACTAGAACATAGGGGAAAGAGATCTGTACCCACATCTGAGGCTCCAGAGGTAGGAGGGAGGTGGCTGGGCGGGATCCTTATAGAATATGCTAAAGAGTTTGGATTTCATTGTAAGGTCAACAGGAGCTTGTTAAAATTTTAATTAAGGAGCATAACAGGATCAGATTAGATATTTTAAATGATCACAAGGTAGTATAAGAATAGACAAATAGATCACTGAAATAGAATAGAAAGTCCATAAACAGACCGATATACTTATGGCAAGTTGGTGTATTATCAAGGTAGTATTTCAAATCTGTGGGGAAAAGAAGTTTTACTGGAAGGAAAAACAGTGTGGAATAATTTTTAGTGGGGTCAGAATCCTGATTCCACCAGTTACTATCTGCATGAGCTGGGCACAGAACATAACCATTTGGTGCCTTCCTTGTTCCCTCTTTAAAAATGTGTTGTCTAATCGTCAAAACAAGCCTGATAAGAGGGGATGAAATCAAATAGTCCATGACACAATTTAAGTATTTTTCAGTAAATGTCAGTGATTATTGCACTAAAAAAAGAAGAAGAAGCCATTCATTCTACTCGTAGGTATGTACTCAACAGAAACACATACCTGTGTTCACCAAGACATATACTGGAATGTTGACAACACTATTCTTTATGGCCCGAACTGGAAACTATCCAAAATGGCCATTACCACTAGAATGGGTAAAGAGATGGTCATCTATGGTAATCTATCTATAATCACGTGCAACAAAATGGGTGACTCCTACGCACTGTCAAAAAGAGACCAGACACAGAAGAGTATATACTGTAGGATTTCATTTACATAAGGTTAAAAAAAAAATGGCAAAAATAATCTGTGATAGTAGTTACCGTTGGAGGAGACAGTTATCAGAAGGGAGCTGTAGGATAGTGTGGGGGGTGTTGGAAATGTTTTCCTTCTTGATCTGGGTACTGGTCATACACAGGCATTTAGTTTTTAAAAATTCGACAAGCTATAAATATATAATACATATACTTTACTACCAGTATACTAGTAATTCCATAAAAAGTTAAAGCTATAATTTAATGGGCAACCTTATCTACAGACCACAGCACAACTGCCTGAAGTGGACAGGACTGTTAAGGAAAGCTTTTAAAGCTGTACATACCAAAACCCTAGCCACTGAAGCTCTAATCCAAACCTTGAGGCTACTTCTATGCTCAGTCTATAGACCAAGTTCATCTCCCTTCTGGTTATGTGCATAATAGGTCTCTCTTCCCCAATACGCTCTTTTTTTTTTAAACTTTATTATTTAATATATTTTCTTTTTTAAAAAAATATTTTATTTATTTATTTGACAGAGAGAGATCACAAGTAGGCAGAGAGGCAGGCAGAAAGAGAGGGGGAAGCAGGCTCCCTGCCGAGCAGAGAGCCCAATGCAGGGCTTGATCCCAGGACCCTGAGATCATGACCTGAGCCGAAGGCAGAGGCTTAGCCCACTGAGCCACCCAGGCACCCCAACTTTATTATTTAATTCAATTAATTAACATATAGTGTATTATCAGTTTCAGAGGTAGAGTTCAGTGATTCATCAGTCTTACATAATAACCAGGGCTCATTATATCCCATGCCCCCCTTAAGGTATTTATCCCGAAGGCACAAATGTAGTGATCTGAAGGGGTACCTGCACCCCAACATTTATAGCAGCAATGTTCACAATAGGTAAACTGGAAAGAGCCCAGAAGTCCATCAACACATGGATAAAGATGATGTGGAATGATATATATAGATATAGACATAAGAATGAATGTATATCATATATTATATTTATATATATATATATATATGAATATCACTAATCTGCTAGGGTTGCTGTCATCAGGGTTAAAGGTGATAACATAAGCAAAAGCTTGGCAAATATAAGCGCAAGACCCAAATCACAGATCTGGCTGGTGCCACCTCTTACGATTCCTAAAAACAAATCATCGCAACTGAGAGTTCATCTCTTCTCATCTAAAGTCAGGATGCTTTTAAGGGGGCAAAATATGGGATAATAATCCAGCAGTTATATTTCAAGTTTAGTTACAAGTTAAAATTAAAATCTTCCTGCCCACAGAGAAAAGGTAGTGATGGGAGGAATTATTATCGGCTAGTAAATAAAAATGGGCACTATTTTTTAATAGATTATTTACCAGACTATTTATGGGGACTTTGCATTTTTCTATATGAATTTTACGTAACAGAGGCATGAAGCAGAGAACATACCTCCTCAATTTGAGGATACTTGTTTTTATGTTTCTAAAACTAGGATGTGGCTATATATATATATATATATATATATATATATATATATGGAATTTCTACTCTCCCATCCCTCCCAAAAAGTTGTACTTAGTTGATGAAGCACCTTATAATCAATGGAGTTAGATCACAGTCCATATGGTATTAAACTATCCCCACTTTCAGATAACAAAATTGAGCCTTGGAAAGGATAAGTAACTTGCCTAAGGGCAGAGAACCAGTAAGGGTCTGAGCCAGGCCTGGGGAACCATGACTCAACTACTTGAAATCCTATGTTCATTCTATTTTAAGGGAAAGCAGATAACTGACTTGGAAGAAATCACCCTCAAGAATGTTTGCTAAACACTGAACTGTGTATTTTGGTAGATACTATGCGAAGGAGTTAGACGAGACAGCTCAGAACTATCTTTGACTCACTGAAGTGGAAACCGTATCCGCAGCTGTCTACCAAGTGCAGTGACACTTGTCTCAGGATGCCTGTGGGAGCTGAATGAGCAAACACGGAAACGCAACACACATGGAAGGGGGCGAGCTGATTCCGTCCAAAGCAACCAGCAGCCCCAGGAGACGATCTCAGACACCTCTGGGGCTGCAAGAAATTACCAGCTCTCCTAGTTAATCAAGGACCCATACGAAGACATTTCATCATTATGAATTATTTGATGGATGACTGTGAAATGTGAGGGACTAGGAATTTGGGACAACAGCGTAGGGAGTCTTAACACTCCGACCCAAACTAAGAAAAGAACACTTGAAATTTTGCAGTTCCAAACCAATAGGCTACTCAGACGAGACCTACAGATGAGAAGAAGTGACTTTCATCCCTTCCAACGTGAACCCACAATTCTGAATCAGGTTTTTTTTTTTTTAAGCTGTTCAAGACTCAGCTTCTAAGGAAAAGATGAGCCTCTAACAGAAAGCACAACACGCGTGTTTGTCACACATCTGCCTCCGAGACGCACTTCTTCCTTCAAAGGCTTCGTCTGCAAACGAGTTCCTCCAGGTGGGTCTGAAAGTGACATCTGTCCAGGATGGGTAGGAGCCAGAGGAGCAGAAAGAAGATACAGACACGGGCCTTTCTTTTCACAGGTGGACAATCAGTGCGCTGTCCCTGCTCCCAGCAGCTTCTCCCTGGTCTCGGGATGAGCCCGGACGAGACAACGTATGGGAGATGGGAAAAGCATGGAAGATGGGACGAGTGATGTTTCTGATAATCAAGTCACCGCTGTCAGTATTTACCTGGTCTCTTAGAAAGGCTTTCCTACTTCACTTGTCTGACTGCACAAGTGAGCGACACTCTGCAAGGAGGGCCAAAGAGCCCGTTCTGACCACATCCTTCTCACAAAAGGATTTACAACCACTGCTCCTCCTGTACACACATGCCCCAACATGCCACTCGCCAGGCACAAAGCACACGACATTCACTAGGTCACAAATAATTACCAAAGCAAATAAATAGAAAACAGTGTGCAATTCTGACTGCGGGCCCAAATCATTTTCTAACATCCAACTGCTTACTTAACTTCTGCATCTGGATGCCTAAGAAGCATCTCTAGACTTAAGGTGGTCAAGACAGAACTCTTTATCCACCACCCCCCGCACCCAAACCTACGCCTTCCTAAACATTTCCCATCTTGGTAAAGGGCTCCACCATCCTGTGTGGAAACAGTGACATCTCTGAGTGCTGCTGCCTTCAGCCTTTCCCCCTTCACATCCATTCAGCAGCAACCTTGGGCCCCTCAACTCCCAAATCCATCCACTTCTATCTTCGCGGCCACCCTGGCCCAAAGCATCATCTCTCTCGCCTTCTAACTTGACTCCTGCCTCTCCCCATATCAAGTCCATCCCACAGAGCAGTCAAAGCAATGTTGTCAGTCTTCTGTTCAAAATGCTCCAAAGTGGGGCGCCTGGGTGGCTCAGTAGGTTAAAGCCTCTGCCTTCAGCTCAGGGCATGATCCCGGGATCCTGGGATGGAGCCCCACATCGGGCTCTCTGCTCGGCGGGGGGCCTGCTTCCTCCTCTCTCTCTCTCCCTGCCTCTCTGCCTACTTGTGATCTCTGTCTATCAAATAAATAAATAAAATCTTTTAAAAAAATAAAATAAAATAAAAACAAAATGCTCCAAAGCCTTCCTGGTTTATTTATTTATTAGTCCTATTTATTTCAAAATAAAGTCCAAGCCACAAAGTCTTGAGCAATCCAGGTCCAGCCTACCCTTCCATCTCTGTTTTATCGTACTGATCCCTCATTACTTCTGTCCTCACCTACCAATCCTCATCCCTACAGCTGACTCTGGACTAAGCTAACCACTCTTCCTTCTGTTTCTAGGCCCTGCCTCTCAGCCTTCCACTTACTATTTCTTCTTCTTAGACAGTTGTCCCCAGAGCCAGATCCTCCCAAAGCTGGCTCCTTGGCATTCAGATTTCAGTTCAGATATCATCTCTGAAGCCTTTCTGGAACATTCCATCAGATGTTAAGTCACTCTCTATCACACGCCTCTCTTTCTTCATGGGAGCTGGGACTTTCTGTCCTATTCACTATTGTGGCTCCAGTGCCCAACGCTAGTAAGTGACAATTATTTCCACGCATTCAACCAACATGAAAGCACATGCTATGTGCCAGGCACTATTCTGTTTAACAAAGATAGCAGTAAACAAGTCAGGGGTCTGGTTCTCATGGAGCCTGATTTTCTGAAGGGAAGCTGACTAACAGATGCCAACAGGTGATACGTAGCAAGTAAAATTAAGGATAAGGGAGATGGCGTGAAGGAGGGGTACTATTTTATGTAGGGCAATCCATAAAGTCTTGGCAATAAGGCGGCACTGGGGAAGAGACTTGAAGGCAAGGAAGTAATCATGGTTATCTTCCTCAGAGAAACAACATGCGCTAAGGACCTGAGGAGAGAGTTGGCTGCTGAAGGAACAAGAATTCCACTGTGGAGCCTAATGTGTAAGGAAGGTGGAGAGTGGCAGGAGACAAAGTCAGAGCAGAAGTAGAGGGTCCTGTAGGCCACTGAAAAGACTTGCATTTTACACATCTGAGTTGAGAAGACATTGGAAGGTTCAGGGCAGAGGACTGACGGACTTGGTTTATATTTTAAAAGGATCACTCCAGCTGTCTAGAGAAAAGAAAAGAACTGGGCTGAAATGATAATGGCTTGTAATGGAGAATGAAAAGGGACCTGGATATATATGTAAAATTGAGCAAACAATTAGCTGGCAAATTGTGGGATGTGGAAGAAAAGCCAAAGATGATTCTATGACTACTAGTTTGAGCTCCTATAATAATGGAACTGCCATATACTTCTAGAGCAAAGGACAAAGGGTATCCAGTTTGGGACATTTTAAATTTGAGATGCCTATTAGTCATCAGAGAGATAAATTCCAAACTGACAGCTGGAAATCAGGAGACAGATCTGGACTGAAATTATGTATATTTGTATTTGAGAGTCTTCAGTGTATAGAATGTATTTAACGCCATGGAGCTAAATGAGATCACCTACAGCTGGGGAGAGTATAGAGAAAAGTTCCTATAACTGATCCCTGGGGCACATCACAACAGTTAAAGGTCAGGAAGATGAGGAACCAGGAAAAGAGAGTAAGAAACAGCAGTCAAGAGAGGGAAGACAAGACAGTGTTATCCACATGTCAATTAATGTGCTCAAATTAATGTCAGATGTTAGTATCTGACCTGCCACTGATTAATGATCTAAATCACAGACTCCAGTGAATAAGGATCATGTCTGGGAAACTAATACTCTCTTGCCAGAAATACTCTGGACAGTTTCCTTCATACTTAAACAAATAACTAGGCCTTCTATTTCTGGACCAATTTACTCTTTACTTAGTCCTTCATACATTCTATTACATGCCAGATACCAGGTACGGACTGATGAAATGCAAACAACTCTTGCATCTGATTTCAAACTATTCCCACAAAGGGGGGGGAGGGGAAGCTCCATTAATACAAAAAGAACTGGATGTTGAGTAAGTTGACAACCACATGGCACCCACGTGGGTGGCAGAGCAAGGTCAGAGGGCACCTGCTCCGGGTGGACCCAAGCTGCTAATCACCGGCGCCCAAAAGATTAACAACTATCAGAGAATTACCTTCCCACTGCCTCCTTCTCTGAATGCAGAGGGCGGGGAGCATAATCTTAGAGGAGCGAAATCAGTCCCTTTTTACCAGGCCAAACCCACTGCTCCAGCCATCCTGGCCATAGAGCTCCGGACCCACTCGCCTCCACCCCGCCCCCCGACCACAGGACCCGCCCTAAACCGCTGGAGCGGTCGCACTACAAATCCCACCAGGCACCGCGCGCCCGCAACATGCCCGTGTACGCTCCGCAGCCGACAGGCCTCCTGGGACCTGAAGTCTCCACTCTGCTCGTCGCTGGTCAGTACCTGGAAGCGATAGAGGAAGGCTTCGGGCCAGAGGAAGAAGTAGGCCGGGCTGATGAGACCGAGTTTGCCAACCAAGGGCACCGCGACAGTGGCGGCGAACCAATAGCGCGTGATGGCCGGGATGCTCCTGAACCAGTCCCCGATGTCCGACATCTTCGCCTTTTAAGTGGCCAGAACAGGCACAGCCGTCCCACTCCCCGTCCCTGGCCCCTCAGGACCCGGCCCGCTCCGCGAGTGGAAGGTGTCGAGGCGGAAGCCGCCCAAGCCGCGGATAAGAAGGCGGAGATGGGCGGACGTGGCGCCACCGAATTCGGACGAGCGAGGGAGCGTTCGAAGGCAAACTTCCCCTTCCGGCAGCCACGGAAGACGTTGACCAGAAGTCCCGCCGCTTAAAGGGCAAGCACGGATTTTTGCCACTGGGCGGAAAAGCTCGGCGGTCCGGGGGCAGGGCCAATGGGGGCGGGGCCATAAGAGGCGAGGACACGACTGGTGGGAAACAGTGGTTGCCAGGGGCAACGGCAAATACTCCAACCAATGGCGAAGCTGAACGCCTGCTATTTAGTTCAAGCCGGGTTTGTAATCCAGGTGGGTCTTCTTGGGCGGTGTTTAAAAAGGAAGGAGGAAAATCACACACTTCCTCGTTTGTTCTTGCATTCCACAAATGTCTGTGCGGGGCTTAGCAAGTGTGAGGTGAGTTCTAGGCACCGGGGATCCTGCGACTATCGCAGCTGTCGCGGTACCTTCTCTCCTGGAGTTTACATTCTAATGAGGGTAGACAACTGCTAAATTAGTGAATACGGTAATTTCAGCGAGTGAAAAAAGTAAAGAATATAATAAAATAGGAGTGGCTGGGTGGGAGCAGGGGAGTGTGGAAAAGATAGCTACTTTAGATGAGAATGATCAGGGAGAACTTCGGTGAGGTGACCTTTGAGCTGAACCACCCCCGCTACCCCACTACCGCCCCAGGCAAAGAACTGAGGAGTTTTCCACGCCGAGAAAACAGCCGCTCCAACCAGCTTGGAATGTTGGAGGGACTGAAAGTAGAAATGATCAAGTAGGATTTTAAATTACAAGTAGATGAGAATCCGTCCTATTCTTAAAGAATCTGTAAAAAGATAGGAAGATAGAACTTTTCCTGTTGTTTTCAGATGTAGGTCCTGCAGTTTAAGTTTGATTACACACACACACAAAATTGATTAAGCCATCCAATAAAAACCACTAAGGACACACCTGTAGTCCAGAATTAGCTTTATTTGCTGCAGAAGGGGACACTGCACTCTAGAGGAACCTGGACCATCTCATCAATCAAAAGAGTGGGTGAAGTAAAATTTTGGTAAAATTTAAATGAAGCAGTGTTTTGATGGGTTCAAAGCAAAGCAGTGCTGTGTGTAAAAGTGTTAACATCAAGCCTAGGCCTGAGCTGAGAAGCAGAGCGGAGGTCCTCTTTCCTTTGAAATCTCAAATTTAGGATAAATGTGGACTATTGGGTCTGAAAGGTCCTTATGGAAAGATTTGCACCTAGATTGAAAATCATGTGTTAGAATGACCCATATAGTTTAGATCTCTCGGGGGAGAATGGAATTTTCCATCTATACCAATAAAATTTCAAAAAGCAAAGTGTTCAACAATGGATTATTTTATTTTTTTTATTATGTTATGTTAGTCACCATACAGTACATCATTAGTTTTTGAACAATATATTATTTTAGAAAACATTTCTTAGCACAACATCCCTGATGTCCATTAGCAAAAAACAAGTTTTTACACAATAAAAGGGCACTAAATATTCCACAGTCTGATAAAAACATGTAACATTTGGGGACCTAATGGATATCAAGCATAGTGAATATATGAGAAAACTCTTCATTTATACAAAGCTGGTAGGAATATAAATTAGTACAACCTTAGAACATAATTTTGGTATACAATAAAACCAGAGCATTGTATAAATAACATAATATTTGAAGATACTGCCTGAGATTCATTCTCTGCACCTCCCCACTACCCATTGTATCCAAGGTACAATAAGAGAAAATGGGTTATCTAGCTTTTGTGGAAAGCTAAGGAAGGTTTCTCTGATGAAATCGTAAAAATTACAATCTCACTGTGCCTTAGTTTCTTCATCTGTAAAATGGGAGAAGGGAGAACAATAGTACTGCATTCATAGGATTGTTGTTAAGATTCAAATGAGATAAATTCATGTCTAGGCCTTAAAGGAACATCAACATTATTACTATTCTCTTTTCGAAATGTTTTACAATGAAAGTGTATCACTTTTAGAAATAGAAATCTGCATTTTCAAAACCCTATCCTCTCCCACCATGTGATTCTGATCCAAGTTATCTGCAGACCATTCTTTGAGAACCATCAGACTAGATGGACATTCAGGATTTTTCTGTTTCTCTCTGTAAAATCTCTATATATTGTGATAAGCTATTCTGGGCAATAAAAAGGTGGTTTATTCTTAGCTATCTTAAATAGAGGACTTCCCCAATGTTCCTAAACAGCTTGCTCTAGACTTTAATTGCTTAACTTGTAAGGAAGTCCCTATGTTACTGTCATTAACACAAGTCATCATTTAAAAACCTGCAGGTAATGGTTAGGTAAGTTCTAGGAAACATTGTGGAAGCGTGGGGGAAATAGGTGCTCATATGAATTATTGATGAGAATATACATTGGTATAGCCTCTCTGGCAGGCACTTTAGCAATATTGAAACACATTTCTAGGAATTTAAGCTTTAGATAGACTCCCAACTTTTTGTTTTCTTAAGTGCATAAGAGATTGGAAATATCTGATTATCCATCAATAAGAAACTGATTAAACTATGGTTTATCCATATGATCAAATACTATCAACCTTTACTGGAAAACAATAACTTCTACACCCCAAAAATGGAATGATCTCTAATAGTATAGCAATAAGGACATAAGAGTTACAGTACAATGTACACACTATGCCATGACATGGTTGTGTTGTACAGAAAGCACACACACAAATACACACATGGTATTTGCTTGGAACAGCAGTTACCTCTGGGAAGGGAAACTCAAAGGCTGGGAGACAAGAGTAGGAAAGAGACATTTTACTGCATATTCTTTTATACCTTTTATTTTTTTTTAAGATTTTATTTATTTATTTGACAGAGATCACAAGTAGGCAGAGAGGCAGGCAGAGAGAGAGGGGGAAGCAGGCTCCCTGCTGAGCAGAGAGCCTGATGCGGGGCTCCATCCCAGGACCCCAGGATCATGACCTGAGCCGAAGGCGGAGGCTTTAACCCATTGAACCACCCAGGCACCCCCTTTTATACCTTTTAAATGTCCCAACTATATGTACTATGTATTTTTTTTAAAGATTTTATTTATTTATTTGTCAGAGAGAGAAAGGGAGAGAGAGCAAGCACAGGCAGACAGAATGGCAAGCAGAGGCAGAGGGAGAAGCAGGCTCCCTGATGAGCAAGGAGCCCGATGTGGGACTCGATCCCAGGACGCTGGGATCATGACCTGAGCCGAAGGCAGCTGCTTAACCAACTGAGCCACCCAGGCGTCCCTGTACTATGTATTTTTAAATTAATTTTCAAAATATGTAGAAAGGTTTGTTCAGAAAGGAACAGGTTCCATGTCAAAAACTTAAGAAAGATTGAGAGGTAGAAAAGATGACCATAACTCTGTCTTTCCTACTGTGTTGAAGTGTATTTCCAATTGTTTCTCTTAAAAAGGGACTTTAAAAAGCTGGGGGGGGAGACCAACAATTACGAGCACAATGTTGCCTAGCTCTGAAGCTTGGCACTGAGTGATGCTGACAGAGGCTGCCACAACAGTCGCACGAGAGCACCATCCTAAAGGATGCCTGCCACCTACGTGGCATCTTTGAGAAATTCAAAGCATGTTGCAAAGATGTAATTAATCCTTACGTGAACTAGTAGGCAATTTCATTAGCCCCATCTTACAGGTGAAGCTCTGGCAAGACTAATCATTTATCTGTCATGTCTGGCAGAACCGGTCCTATATTTTTAGTCATAAGTCTGGGAAGCTTTAAAGATTTTGGCACACCGGGCTGGGGGGCAAGGCAGTTACTAAACACCATATAAAGCATTTCACGTGTGTTATTGTGATGTGCGCGCGGGCGCATGTATGTATGTGCTTATGTACTAAATAAAGTCAGCTTCTACAACCATAAAAGAATGAATCTGGATTCCAGTCCTGCCTCTGTCCTTTGCTGACTGTATGACCTTCACTGATCCTACGGGACCATGGGCAAGTCCCTAATAATTTAATAGTATTATCTGCCGCTACATCAAAGTTGTTTGTTGTTTGTCTGTTTGAATTGAGAGGCTGCTGTTTACCAACTCCAGGCTTGAGGTTTCCAAGCACTGTCTCCCTTAATGGGTACACTAACCCCATAGGCAGGTCCAGAATTATTACTGTTACGGAAACTGAGACCTCATCTAACTCATCCAAGGTCTCATAACTATGCCTGGTGATTCCAATGCAGGTCTGTCTAACCTGAGTCCATCTTTGAACCGCTCTGCTAGACTTCAGTGACCATGTCACTGACAAATGTCAAAGTTCTTTATAAACTCCAAAACATCTCACACATACTAGTTTTACTCTAGTAACTAACATAGAGGGCCAGCAAGTGGGAGGTACTTAATGTTTTGTGGGCGAGTAAACCAGGCTGGCCGGACCAGAGTTTATGCAGGAAGTATTTGGGAAGTATTTGGGAAAAAATAATCCCTTTCATATTCATAATTATCATTGTAATGACTAAATAATACTCTGCTAGTAGTGTAGCATGATCCTTTGACCGTTGTCCTATTTCCGATGCCTGTTTTGCAATATTAAATACAGCTTGAACATCTTCACGTGTATGTTTTGTATACTAATAGCTAGCTTCTTTTTCTTTTTACTAATAATACGTGTTGAGTATTAATAATTTGACACTTTATGGGTATGGGCTTAATAAGTCTTCACAAGAACATCTCACCCTGGGGGGCCTGGGTGGCACAGTCAGTTAATCATCTGACTCTTGGCTTCAGCTCAGTCAGATCAAGATCTCAGGGTCCTGGGATGGAGCCCCATGTCAGGCTCTGTGCTCAGCATGGAGTCAGCTTGAGATACTCTTTCTCTCCTTCTGCCCTTCCCGCTCTCACTGTCTCTCTCTCTAAAATAAATAAATAAAATCTTTTAAAAAAGAAAGAAAGAAAGAAAGAAAATTTCAAGCCTTCGAGGTACTTTTATTCTTATTTGTAATTGAAGAAACAGCCTCAGAAAAGTGAAGTAACTTGCCACTTGCTAGCAAGTGCAAACGTAAGACTTAAAACCAGGTCTACGCAGAGCCTGAGGTTGTACTCTTTAATTCAGCCAGCCAACAGAGTGCTCTAGTCTGGGTGGTTACAAACAACAGAAATTTTTTCCTCACAATTCTGAAGGCTAGAAGTTCAAGATGAGGGTACCAGCAAGGGCAGGTTCTGAATTTAGGGTCTGTTTTGAAAAGTCAGTCCAGCCCTACCGGCCCTCCCTCCCACTCCAGCCAAAACCCTCCCTCCTCTTCCCTCTTCTTTCCATCTGAAAACATTTCAAATGCCTCGAGGGAATGGCCTTCCAGAATCTTATGACTATATATAGTTTTACAACATCAATAAATTATGTTCCATACGCACTAACAAGTATTGATTGCTTCCACCAAAAAAGAAGATCTCAGTTTGTGACTTCTAGCTGTGAGTTCCACGGGGACAAGATGTTTGTTTTGTTCGCTTCTGTATCTCCAGTGCCTACAACTGTGCCTAGTACCTAGTAGGTGCTCAAGAAATACTTGCTGAAGGGATCAATTATTCATTTTAGAAATTGTCCCTAGCCCCCTCCCCCACTTCCCGTCAACGTCCCCCTGCCTATGTTAGTGCTTCCCCACTTCCTCCATATCCTAGAACACCACACAAATCACCATCATTGCCCTCAGCATATTGTTTTATAATTGCTTGTGTGTGTGTAGGGTAAGGGTCTCATCCTCTAGAGTATAAGCTCCTTGAAGTGGAAAAACTGACTTGTATAACTCTTCATGCAGGACTGAATAAATCTGGGGAACCTGAGTGGCTTAAATGGGTGGGTTAAGCCTCTGCCTTCAGCTCAGGTCATGATCTCAGTGTCCTGGGATCGAGCTCCGCATCGGGCTCTCTGCTCAACAGGGAGCCTGCTTCCTCCTCTCTCTCTCTGCCTGACGCTCTGCCTACTTGTAATCTGTCTGTCAAATAAATAAATAAAAATCTTTTAAAAATAAAAAATAAATAAATAAATAAAATCTTTAAAAAAAAAAAAAAGACTGAATACATTTCATGAGTGAATCCAGGCCTCTCCAGCTTCAAAATGTATCCCCAAACCAACTGCTTTGCAACATCTCCCCTGGGCTATCCTCCATCCCAACCTCCTATCCCTTAGCACCTGGGCTTCCTCCGAGGACTCCTGATGGATGCCCCGGCCCCCCAGGGTGCCCTCTGCGTTCTCACACAGGAGCCTAAATCAGCTCCTGCCACTCCCTTGCTCAAAGCTCCGCTGAATTTTATTCTAAGTGTGATGAAAAGCTATTCCCATGACCTTCAAGGTCCTAGATGATCTGAACCCTGGTTACTTCTGTGACTCATTCCTCCCACGTCTCCCCTTGTCACAGCGGTTTCAGCCTCATTTGAGTTCCCTGCCCTGGAAAAGCCAAGACAGCACACATGTTTGCTGGACCCGTAGCTGGAAACATGCTTCCCCTAGAGGAGTGGTGCTGAACTCTATCAGACCAAATGCCCTCTTTTAAAACAAATATTAGCTCCCAAAATGAAAACCATCAGTCATGAATTATAGTTCCAATAGAATAACTCTAATGCTTAATTGTCATAAATGATAAAAAGGAAAATAATTTATACTATAATATGCATTCTAATATATTAATTCCCAGGCACAACTACATTAGCAGATGTAATGCAATAGTCTGGTCTTGCAGTTAGACTGAATAATGTGACTAAAAAGCTACAAATGCAGACAGATACCCACATGTTGTATTTGTAACTCAAACATCACCACAGCATGGCACTGGTTACATGATTATGCATAATAGATGACAACTGTTGGGAAAGTTCTGAATAAAGAAAAGACATCAAAATTCATATGTAATAAAATAGCAGTCTGACCAGATTGAGCTATGTAAAAATAAAATTTATTTGCATGACAAGAAAGTCACCAAGTCAAAAGGTAAATGACAAAGTGGGAGAAAATAGTTTCAAGATTTATTACAGGTAAGAGACTACTATCTCCAAATATATGAAGAACTTGTTAAAAAAAATTGAGGGAGGAGTACCTCACTGGCTCAGTCTGTAAGGTATGAGACACTTGATCTCGGGGTTGTGAGGTCAAGCCCCATGCTGGGTGTAGAGATTATGTTAAAAAAAAAACTTATTAAAAAATGAGAGGAAAAAAGACCAAAACCCAATAGAAAATTAGACAAAATGCACAGATAATTAACCAGAAAATAGATTACCCTGAAGCATTTTAAAAGATATTCAACTTTTCTCATAATAAGAGAAATGCAACTTTAAACCATACTGAGATGCTATTTTTCACCTACCAGGTTGGCAAAAAAAAAAAAAAAAATAGTATAATCCCTCAAGAATAGAAACACATATACATTTACCCTTTAACATAACAATGGCAATTTTAGTAACTTACCCTGAATATAAAGCTGGAAGAGTACCAACAAACAAACAAATAAACAAACAAACTGTACAAAGGTCAGATACCAGGTTATTTATTGTGTTTTTATAATTGCAACATATTGGAAAGGACCCAAGTGCCCATACATAGGGGATAGGTTGCAGACTTTTGTACATTCACACATCAGAATGATTTGAAAGAATAAGGAAGATCTCTATGAATACATACAGAGTGATTTTCAGGATAACTTAGTAAGTGAAAAAAAACATAAACTGCAAATAGTTTATATATAATATGCCATTTTTTATGTAAGACAGAGGAAATTGTACACACATACACATTGGAAACAGTAAATATATACACCATAAATTTAAACAATGGTACATGTCAAATACATTAAAATTTAAAAAACGAAACCAAGCAAAAAAGAACAAATACAATCGTCTCAGTGAGTCCAGTAGCTGCATTCCGGGAGAATTTAGAGCATATTAAGTCCCTGTAAATATTCTTTATGTTTCCATGTAAAACAGAATCAGGTTCTGGTTCATATATTACTAACAGGATTTTCACTTACAGGAATACGTTGGAAACGTTCAAAAGGACGCAGGACCATTTTGTACACTGTAGGATGTCTGCCTAGCCTCCCTGACCCCTTTCCTAAACTCCTGTTGCGCCCTTAGTCATTGTGATAACCCCAAACAATCATGTTAGAAGCTGAAATATGTTCCCCAAATAGATATATTAAAATCCTAAACCCTGGTACCTGTGAATGTGATGTTATCTGAAAATAGTATTTGCAGGTGTAACCACATTTAAATGAGATCATACTAGATGAGGGTGAGTCTGTCCACTGGATTAGCAATGACTTGCTATACTTACAAAAAGAGAAAATGTAGTGGGAGAAGGCTATGGGAAGACAAGGGCAGAGATTGGAGTGGCACGTGTGTAAGCCCAGGATTGCCCACCAGGACCGGGACCTAGGAGAAAAGCATGGACCAGACTGTCCCTCAGAGCCTCCAGAAGGAACCAACACTGCCAATGCTTTGCTTCCGGACTTCTAGCTCCAGAGAATAAACTTCACTGTTTTGAGCCAGCCCTGGGTTACAGCAGCCCTGGGAAGCCAATATACATGTCTTCCACAGAGCAGAGAGTACGCTGTCGAAAACCTGCCTTTGTGTCTCCTTCCTGCACGGTGCTCAGTTATCTGCTCGGACAATACCGGCCAGCAGTGACTTCCTTGCACACCTCAACCCAGGTGTCATCCTGCCCCTCCTGCTCAGCCCTTTACCCTGCTTAAATGTGTCTTCACTTTGGGGTGCATGGGGAGCTCTCGGCTGACAGTCCTGGGATTGAGCCTGGGATCAAGTCCCGACACCCACGTTGGGCTCCCTGCTCAGCCTGGAGTCTGTTTCTCCCTCTGCCCCTCCCCCCTCATGTTGTCTCTGTCTCTCTCTCTCTCTCTAACAAATAAATAAAATCTTTAAAAAATTATTCACTTTTCATTGCCTGACATGATATAATTTATTTTCTCAATCGTTGTCTGTCTTCTCAACCAGAATGTAAGTCCCGGCTAAGGGCCATTTTTGTCTCATTCACAGCCTTTCCCCAGCGCCCAGAACAGCCCTTGCCCTCACAGGAGTGCCACTGATATTTATCGAACTAGTGAATGACGATCTCCTTTGCAGGGAGAGGGCAGGTGTCGTCTTAGTACCATGAGGAGTGGAACAGAATAGTTTACCTGGCGAAAGCAAAGAGAGATGTTAAGAGCACCTGCGAGCCAGAAGACTTGGAGGAAAAGCAATTCAAGGTGTTTCGTGGAAGTTGGCTGTGCAAACTCCTTTAGTCACGGGACGTTGTTGCTGATGCCGCAGATGTAATGTGCAAACATGGATATGCTTGACTGGCAAGGCACTGGAACCGAAAAAGCAACATCTGTCACGTTTGTCTGAAGCCCGTCCAAGTAGACTGGACATGCGTTTAGAGAGCTCCAAAAGCGTTTTATATCTTGTA
The DNA here is from genome assembly GCF_002288905.1 of Enhydra lutris kenyoni. Classification (NCBI taxonomy): domain Eukaryota; kingdom Metazoa; phylum Chordata; class Mammalia; order Carnivora; family Mustelidae; genus Enhydra; species Enhydra lutris. Next base: position 17,598,178 of record NW_019154098.1, on the reverse strand, counting down.
CATGCTGTCAAAGGCAGTAGGGAAAAAATGTGTTGGCAAGAAAACGTGAACACTAAGCAGCCAGATTTGTGTATGTGTTGAGTTCCACGCGGGGTCTCACAGCCCCAGCACTGTTGATACCTCGGGTCAAACAGTTCTTTGTTGGTGAGGGGCTTCCCTGTGAATGGTAGGATGATTAGCAGCATCTTTGGCACCATGAGGCAGTAGTACCCGTCTTCTCCGTTATGACAATCAAAAATGTCTGCAGACATGGCTCAATATCCTCTGGGGTCTGGGGGCTTAACTCTTGGTTAAGAATCACTGAGTTGTATACAATGCTTGTCCACTCTTCCTCCTTCATTTGCAACATCCCTTACCTCCCCAAGATGCACTCGCGTGTGCGTGCACACGTGTGCACGTGCGCACACACACACACACACACACACACACACACACACAGTAGGACAACCCTCCCATACCCTTCAAAGGAGGATGTATTCCCATATGTACTCCCACTGAATGTGCCTCTGGGATTTCCTGATGTCATCTGTGGTCAACCATCACATTAGGAATCTCCAACAAAACACATCTCTTGGGATCATGCAGGTGTGTAGTTCCCTTCTACATTGAGTCTAGACTGACCCATGTGACTTGTTTTAGCCAATGGGACATTAGCAGGCCTGAGGAAGCCAGCAGAGGCTTGGTCAACACTTCTTCATGCAGGCCTGTCCTACTGGAGCGTTCCTGTCTTAGAGCCCAGTGCCATGAAAGAAACTCCAACTAGGCTGCCAAATGAGGAGAGGCCCCATGGGCAGAGACACTGGTAGACGAGAAGCCATCTTGGATATGTAAGCGCCAGATGAGCTCCATTAGTGACCAAGGCTATAACCCTGCAGGACTGTTGAGCTGAGCACGGTCAACTCACAGAACTGTGGAATTAACAAAATCATTTTTGTTTTAAGCCAATAAATTCTGAGGCAATTTGTTACACAGCCACCGACAACTGAAGCGTTGGATGACTTGAAAAAAAAATCATTTCTTAAGTATAGTACCACGTTTTACAATTATCAATGGTCTTGAGGTTATTTGTGTCCATTGTATCTGTAGAGGGATAGAGGGAACATACTATGTAACAGTGTACTCTTGCTGACCTCTTTCCGATGACATCCCATTGCTAGCTTGAAATTGGTCTTGAATTGTAGGAATATTTACATGCTACAAACCAGGGCTTTTTTTTTTTTTGTCCAGAGGGTCAGTTGTTCCATTTATCAGCACATCACTGGTACTTTCCTTAGAAAGGCTTAAATAGCAATAATGCAATATTTAGGAGTTTGTGGTATGTTGAGAGGGAATAAATGAGATCATCACGCAGATGATGAATTCCCGTCATAGCTTAGCAGAATATGCTTTGAGAATACAGATGAAGGCAGCACCAGAGACATCCTGGGGGTGCAAATTTTTATCGGATTATTGTTTCGTGTATATCTGTAGTGCTAAGTAATGGTCATGGAACCCTCCAAATGATTGCTGTGTGCTACACTGTCAGTGAGAAAAGCATAATGTGGTTGCCCATTTCTTGTCTGTGGATAATAACCAGCAAAGTCTGTAACATTCTGGGTGGTCTCATAAGGGAAGATATAAAAAATAATAACAGTCATGATAACAGCTAGCGTTCATTGAGGACTTCCAAGTGCCAACGCTGTCCTAAACTCTACTCAATTCTATGGGCTTGCTCCTATCATAATTCCAATTTTACAGATGACGAAATCACAGAGAAGTTAAGTGCTAAGCCCAAGGTTAGCGTACTGGGAAATGTTGAAGCCAATGGACTTAGGCAACATACTTACACGGAGAACAGGTCGGACTATGCAAAATTAAGACTCTGTGTTCACGGTGCACATGAGTTAGAGATTTTAATTTTATGCAAAATTCAGATTATTCAGTCCCATGGGACATAGCCTCATCATTCTCTGACTCCAGATAGGTTAGGCCACTACAGGCAGAGCAACACCCTTTTAGTTCTAGGGGTGAAAGAGGCAGTCCCATCGTGCATATCCTATCTTACCTTTCCCTTTCCTCGTGCAGAAAGTTGCTTGCAGTATTTTTCAAAGCCATCAATATAACGACAACAGAAGTACTTGGGTAAAAGGGAGAAGGGAGGGACGAGTAAGTGCAGAACAGAGGATTTTTAGGGCAATGAAAATACTCTGTATGATATTATAATGTCCACGTCCATAGAATGTACAATACCAGGAGAGAAACATATACCCCAGAGGCTCTGGGAAATAATGATGTGTCCATGTAGGTTCATCAACTAGAACAGAGGTGTCCCTCTCTGGTAGAGGCAGGAGATATATGGGAGAATCTGTTTACTTTTCTCTTAATGTCTCTGTGAACTTAAAACTGCTCTAAAAAAATTCTTTTAGAAAAATTACTTGGGGAGGCGCCTGGGTGGCTCAGTTGGTTAAGCATCTGCCTTTGGTTCTGGTTGTGATCCCAGGGTCCTGGGATTGAGCCCTGAGTGGGGCTCCCTGCTCAGTGGGCGTCTGCTTCTCCCCCTCCCTCTGCCCCTCTCCTTACCCCCAGCCCCGCTCATGCACGCACTCTCTCTTTCTCTCAAATACATAAATAAAATCTTTAAATAATTACTTGGGAAAGATGGTTTTCACTCTTGAGTAAGGCCACATAAAAATCAGAAGAGACTGGAGAGCCTGGTCCGTTAGGCGCAGATTTCTTGCGGGTCACCCTCACTGGGCTGTCACACACAGCCCAGAGTGTGCACTGGAGGAAGAAGGCCACACTGTCCTCGAATCCTTTAATGCACAATAAACACTTTGTCTAGTTCGCCTACCCTCCCTTACACAATTCGAGGTATTTTACTCACAGTTTACTGGCATCCTGTCACATATGATTGATAGCCTGTCCTCTGAGCCCGCAAATGTCATTAGGAGCTTGTGAATCAAGATTAGTTATTCAGCTCTGTGGGACGTGCTCCCCACACTCTGACCCTGCGATCCTCTGCTCAGGGAGACCTTGGGGATAGGCTACCACCAGCAGAGCACAATGTAAAGGTTTAAGCTTCCAATAGAACCTTCCCATGCTGCCTTTGACTGGTGCCTACCCTACCACACTTAGACATTAATGTCTCTGGCATAAAGTCTGCATATAATTTTTTAAAACCCAACTGCCAACAATAGAGGGATGATAAAATTACGCCCCATCCGTAAGAGGGGATAGGATGCGGTTGGGACTAAGACAGAGGGTGGCCACCGGCTGTCTTTCTTAGTACAGTTGTGGACATGATCCGGGTCAAGAATTCCACACCCTCCTCTTCTCCCGCCCATGTGAAATGGCTGTAAAGATTGGAAAGTTGCAGCCACGGCCCATTCTGCAGTGGAATAGGGAGCTTCTCTCTCTGGTCTCCTCCTTCCTTCAGCCTGCCCGAGGCCTTTTGGAAACCGCAGTCTGTGTCAGCAGTGGGAATGATCATTGCATGTGGGGAGGATCTTGTCGCCTGTCAAAATCAACATCACATTTCCCCCGCCACTTTGTTACTGTGCCATTCCAGCTGTGGTCGCCACATCCTTTTGATGACACAGGAAACACTGCCCTCGGTTGCTTTCACGTATGTTTTATGAGAACACCTAGACATGAATATTTATTTAAGTAACTTGGAGCATGTCTCTTTGATTTTCTTTTTCTCTTCTGAGTCGTGTTGAAAGGGTGGGGGAGGGGCGCTGTGTCACAGTTCACCTGTAATGGCCCTTGCCTTATCTGCCCCCTTCCCTACCACGCTGAACAGCTGAGTCACCTAGGAAATGGAAAACATGGCCTGGGTTTGCATCAGTTAGCAGCGTAACACCCATTTCTGTCTCACTGATGAAACACAATTCTTTCCTTTGCAATGTCAGCTTTCCTACAGGATACATCAATGCACCCTTGTCATCGCAACTCTTGCCTGTTTGGATTCCTTTTATGGTGACTGTCTCAAGTGAAACAACAGCTCCCACCCTCCTTCTGCCTCAAGCCTCAAACTCTTTTAAGTAATCTTTCTCCTGCGGTCAGAGGGATGTGTCTAGAAACCACAAGTTTCCCTAGAACCTTTTTTAGAATAAGATCCAAACTCCTTAGAATGGCAGTCGGGGTCTCTTATATTCTGACTTTGACATGTGTGTCACTCTCCACCATTCATCCACATAATAATAGTACTTGCTGTTATTATTATTGAGGGTTTTCTAGGTGCTGAACACTTTACCTGCATAATATCTCCTTGTGCGTCCTGTGCTTTAATTACGCTAAGCATTTTTAGTTTCTAGAAGAGTCCACGTTGTTTCATAAGTGCCCCTGTCTTTCTGCAGATGCTGTTTCCCTCCCTAACGTCTCTGCCTCTAAACCTCTATTCATCTTTCCAGACTCAGCTCCTGTATCACCCTCTTGAAGCCTTCTCTGATTCTTTTTTCCTTCCAATTACATCTATTTTAGAAATAGAAAGCAAAGTTTCAGCTCAAATAACCAGAGTATAGGAAGGACAGGAGTCCAGGAAAGCTTCTGGGAGCAAGAGACATAAATGCTACAGGAATAAAATGTTCTTTTACTATCTCTCCTTTTTTTTTTTTTCCTCCTCCCAAAACTCCCAGTCTTTGCTACCAGAGACTTGGGAGCACTCAGTCTCAACTTCAAAAATCCCAAAAGAGGGGCACCTGGGTGGCTCAGTGGGTTAAGCCTCTGTCTTTGGCTCAGGTCATGATCTCAGGGTCCTGGGATGGAGTCCCACATCAGACTCTCTGCTCTGTGGAGAGCCTGCTTCCCCCCCGCCTCTCTGCCTGCCTCTCTGCCTACTTGTGATTTCTCTGTGTGTGTCAAATAAATAAATAAAATCTTTTTTTTTTTTAAATCACCAAAAATCTCTGATTGGCTCAACCAAGTCAGACCCCACCCCTGAGCCAATCATTTGACCAGTGAGATGTGGGCTAGAAGCATTTCCCAGAAGTGTGTGTAACAGTGCAGGGGCAGGGAAGTGTTGAGGAAATAGGGGGCCAGGGTAGGGACAGTGCTAGACAGGCAAAATTATCCCTGTCTACTGTCTAACCATACCCTCCCCCAGCCCCACTTGACTCAGTGCTTTATTTTTTTTTTAAGTGCTCTCAACATCTTTGTTTACCAACACTCCTTTTAATGTGCAAATAAACCCTTTTTCCAAGGAGATAAAACAGAATCTTGTTACAAAAGTTCCCAGAGATTTTTAACCCACGTTCGCAATAAATTATTTTCTGGTCCAGGAGATAGGTCTTCTGGAAGAATTCAGAACCACACCAATCTGGTGCAGGAACAGCAAAGTGAGATAACGGAGCCAGAGAGGTCTACATTTGTTTTATTTTCTTTTGTATTGTTATTTATTTATTTAATTTTTAGTAATCTCTACACCCAGTCTGAGGCTAGAACTCACAACCCTGAGACCAAGAATGACATTCTGTTCTGACTGAGCCAGTCAGGCGCCCCAACATTTGACTCTGGCCTCGATAGTTTCATGACCTTAGACAAGTAAACAAGGATGCCAACACTTGTTTCCTCATTTGTAAAATGGGAACAAAATTACTCTCTTAGACAGGATGGTCTCCCTTATGCTGCAGTAACAGCGGGGGGATCCCGAATGCGTGAGCAATAAATGTTCATGGTTGAATGGCACAGTTTTGGTGGCTGCGTTTTCAGAACAATATTGCAGCTGCTGGTAACTGACTCAGTAGGACTGTGCTTCCTGGCCCCTTCTGTTTGGATGGAGCCATGGTTCTGGTGGTGAATTGGGAATAAAAGTTATAGTGACATTTCTGGGCTCTAGAGTGTTTAATTGCTGGTATGAGACCCTTTAGAACTCTCTTCCCCCTGGACAGCAACCCAAAACTTTTGAAATGTTGGCTACTCTGTCAACCCTGTTTCCCTAGAGACTAATAGGAGCGACACATGCTGTTGAGTTGTTTTAAGCCACCGAGTTTTGGAGTCGTTAGCGATTATGGCATAACTTCGTCTAACTGAACTGAATGAGGGGAGAAAGGGTATTTGAAGAAATCTGCTAAAGGCTATTAATTGCTTTCTACTTGGTGCTCTTTGAGAGATTGCAGGAAATATTTGAATTGTATTTTCAGTTGTCTTTGGTTACCATACTGGTCTGATTGGCTTGCTCGCTCCTTGACTGGCATAGGTTTGGGGGTGTTGGAGAACTGGGTGCCAGGGGATAGCTGCCCTTTACCTTCTAAATATCTTGGGATTTTTTTTTTCCCAAACAGAAAGGGTTTTCAGATGTTAAGCAATACAAATGTCCACTAAATGCCCTCTAGCAAAGTTGGCAAAGTGGAAGTGCTTCTCTCTCCGGATGATAGATTATCATCGCAAAAAAGAAGTCATTCTGCCGTGGTAGAAGTGGGATAAGCAAGAGGGCAAGGAGAAAGGACTTTGCAAAACAACTCCCTAAAATTCCTTGGATACACATAATTTTCCGTCCACTCTGAGGATGTATTTGAAATATATATAAAGAAGAAACCAGGAGGAAATCTTTGTGACCTTGGATTAGGTAAAGATTTCTTAGATATGACGCCAAATACACAATTCACAAAAGAAAACACTGTTGGGTTGATCTTCATCAACATTAATAGATCTACTCATTGAAAGATACTGTTAAAGAAATGAAAAAACAAGACACAAAAGGGAAGAAAATATATGCAAAGTGCATATATGATTAAGGGCTTAGATCCAGAATATGTAAAGAACTCTCAAAACTCAATAAGAAAAAAACAGCCCAATTAAACACAGGATAAAATATTTGAACAGATACTTCACCCAAGATACACGCAGAAAACAATCACATGAAAAGATGCTGAACGTAACATTTGTCATTCAGGAAAGGGCAGTTAAAATCACTGTGGAGTACCACAACACTCCTAGTATGGCTGCAATCACAAAGATTCATCATAGATAGGGAGCATCTGGAACTATCCTACACAGTTGGTGGGTTGCAAAATGACACAGCTACTCTGAAAACATCTGACACTTCCTTAAAAAGTTGAGTCTCTACCTACATTATATGGCCCGGCTATTCCACTTCTAAGAATTTACCCAACAGAACTGAAAACATATGTTTACGCAAAGACTTGTACTGGAATGGTCATAACATCTGTCTTTGTAATAGCCCCAAACTGGAAACAATCCAAATGTTCCTCAAAGGTGAATGGATACATTAATTGTGGTGTATCAATACCACGGAATGCCACTAAACAATAAGAACAGGTAAACTGCTGGGGCACCTGCCTGGCTCAGTGGGTTAAGCCTCTGCTTTCGACTCAGGTCATGATCCCAGTTTCCTGGGATCAAGCCCCCCATCAGTCTCTCTGCTCAGCAGGGAGCCTGTTCCCCCTATCTCTCTCTGCCTACTTGTGATCTCTGTCAAATAAATAAATAAAAATTTTTTTAAAAGAACATGTGAACTGTTGATATACCCAACAACATAGTTATTCTCAAAATAATTATGCTGAATGAAAGTAGCCAGGCCCCCCCAAAAAAAAGAGTACATAGTTTAGGACCTATTTATATAAATTTCTAGAAAATATTCACTATGAGACAGAAAGCGGATTAACGGTTGCCTGCAGGCAAGATGTGGTGGGGATAGAAAGAGATTGAATTGCAAACAGGCAGGAGGAAACTTTTAGGGGTGATGGACATGTTCATTATCTTAATTATGATGATAGCTTCGCAAGAGCATATTTATGTCAAGTCATTAAATTATACAATTTAAATACATGCTGCTTATTGAATATCAATTACACCTCAGTTAGGCTGAAAAAATATATTTATAGGATTCATCAGTTATTGACTGAATAATGATTCAGGAAAGAACTAGCAAATGGTCTACCAACTTGGGTTATAAACATTGGGAAATTATAATAAATAGAAGGATGACAGCCTTTGGGGGCATGTCTCGTCATTCACCAGCCTGACCTTCAGATATGGCCCAGATTCGATCCAAAGATAAGCGCAAAGTGGGCGTCCAGAAGATCTGTAGTATGGCCTCTTTAGCACATACCTGAAGTTGGACAGGATAGTCACATGGGCTGTGACAGCCCATACAAGCTGAACTTCAGTCTGGTTAAACCAAAGTAGTTAAGGAAATCATTCAGTACGTTTGTCTCTGCTACTGATAAAAATGTTGCTTGGTTACCTGCATGGGATAGAAATGTGAGAAATAACCTGTGTTTCAAGTTAAGTGCCCATAAGCTTAATACCCTAAGTTTCCTGACGAAAAACGCAAACATTCACACGCACAATTCATTATCATCTCAAATCATATAAATAAAAATGAGGAATGTGATTGTTTCTCCTGCAATAGGTTATTAAAAGTTGTGTGGTCTCTCAGAGCCACCCCTTGGTAACAATACGAAATATAAAATCTGCATTGGTCAATTTTTGTGAGAGTTTTGCTTTTTTGGCAGAGTTTGAGCTTTTCAAATATCATGGCCTTATAATTTTGTAAAAACTCATTTTTCTGTTGTAGAAAACATGGAGACCAAGAATGAAAAGACTAAAAATCTAATCATGGCTCTCTTACTAACTCAATTCCTTGTCTGCAAAATGGGGATAGAAGAAGTACCTACCTGTAGTAGGTTGAACACTGGCCCCCCAAAATTATAACCATAACCTAATCCCCAGAACATGTGAATGTTGCCTTATTTAGAAAACAGTCTTGGGGCGCCTGGGTGGCTCAGTGGGTTAAAGCCTCTGCCTTTGGCTCAGGTCGTGATCCCAGGGTCCTGGGATCAAGCCCCACATCGGGCTCTCTGCTCAGTGGGGAGCCTGCTTCCCCCTCTCTCTCTGCCTGCCTCTCTGCCTACTTGTGATCTCTGTCTGTCAAATAAATAAATAAAATCTTAAAAAAAAAGAAAGAAAGAAAACAGTCTTTGCAGGTGTAATTAAGAACCTTGGAATGAAGAGATCATCTTGGATTACCCAGGTGGACCTTAAGTCCAACGACAGGTGTTCTCATAAAAGAAAAGCAAGAGGGACGCCTGGGTGGCTCAGTTGGTTGGGCAGCTGCCTTCGGCTCAGGTCATGATACCGGCGTCCTGGGATCGAGTCCCACATCGGGCTCCTTCCTCGTCAGGGAGCCTGCTTCTCCCTCTGCCTCTGCCTGCCATTCTGTCTGCCTGTGCTCGCTCTCTCTCCCTCTCTCTCTCTGACAAATAAATAAATAAAATCTTAAAAAAAAAAAAAGAAAAGAAAAGCAAGAGAGATTGGAAACAATGCAGAGATGGAGGCAGAGCGAGGAAGGCTGGAAGGTAATGATGTGGTCCCAAGTCAAGGAAGTCACCAGCTGGAAAAGGCAAGGAATGGAATCTTCCCTAGAGCCTCTGGAGGGAGCCGCTGGGCCAACACCTTGATTTCTGATTCTGGCCTCCAGAATATGAGAATAACTTTTTTTTTTTTTAACCAAGTTTGTGTTTATTCATTTCTGCAACCGCAAGAAACCAATGTACTGCCTCACAGAGCACAAAAAATGAGAATAATAGTACTACCAACATTGTAGGTTTGCTATAAGGATTAAATGGATTGATATTCGTAAAGGACTTAGAAGAACGTTTGATACCTGGCAGGCACGAGAGAAGGGCTAAGTGAATATTTACGAAAAGGAACTCAGATGTCAGCGCCACTGGTTGTTGATGACATTGCTTTTCTGGTCCATGACCGGTGAACTAGACACCATGATACCGGCGCCTCTTGTTACATTACAACTGAAAAAGGAATTGAGACGGTGAAAGGGACAAGAATGGACTCTGTAGAGGTTCTTTTAAGCCCGAACGCTCCATAAAAAGGAACACTGCATTCTCAAAGCATTTGCATCCTTCTCTATTAGTGGTCTCTACGATCCTTTAATCCCTAAACGCAACGTAGAAAGGAACGCAGCGACCACAGGAGAAAACCACTTTTATTGGCCTGGGTGGGGAACTTAAAACCCCGCGAGGCCCCAAGAGTGCAGAATTCTCGAGCGGATTGCCGACGACCCGAGCCACCTGCAGAGAACTACCATTCCCAGAAGGCTTTGGGCCCCGGGCTTGGGGGTGGACCCTTAAAAGGGGCGGAGTCTAAGAGAGGGTCGTTGGCCGGTTCCATTGTCCAGGGTTGCAAGGGTTGCCTGGGCGGAGTTGGGAGGAAAACCGCCTCCCTATTGGCTGTGAATAGAAAGGTCGGCGTCGGGGGGATCCCGGACGCCGGGGCGGGAGCTCAAATCTCCCGGGTCGGAAGCTTAAATTTCCCGGGCGGGGAGCGCGGAGCCTGCCGGGAAGGCGCCCGGTCGGTTGCGCACTCTGCGGCGGTGGCGGCGGCGGCGGCGGCGGCGGCGGCCGCGGGTGGGCTTCGCAATGCAGAGCACAGACCTGGGCAACAAGGAGAGCGGCAAGCTATGGCACCGCAAGCCCTCCCCGGCCGCTCGGGACGGGTAAAGGCGGCGGGCTGCGGAGGGGCCTGGAGGCCGGCGAGGGGCGGCTCTGCGTCCTTGCAGAGGCGTCGGAGGCGCTGTTGGGGAGGATCTCGGGGAGGAGTGCAAGGGGCCGGGGGTACGGGGAGATTCGGGCTCTGCCTCTGATCCCTGGCCGGCATCCCTGGCCCGGATGACCTCTTGAAAGGCAGGTAGCCTTAGTCCTGCCGTGCTCCGGGCGCCGATGTCGTCGGGGAACCCTTCCTGGTCATGGGGCGGGGGTCGGCGAGGTGCGCGAGAGGATGGGTACCAGGGTTCTGCCTGCCTGAATTATCGGAGCAGCCCAGTAGCATTCCCGGCGCGCAGTAGATGCTCAGTAACTCTTTTTAACGATTGCACCTGGAAAAGAACTCAGGAAGAACGATGCAGGGAAAGGGGAAAGATGCACGTCGACCCCTTCCAAATGCTGCAACTTATCCATCTTAAGTCATCGTTTATATTCAGACAAGGATACATCCATCAACTGTTTGTTGATCTACTCTGTGCCAAGCTTCTAAGGTTTGGGGGACAGCAGTGGAACAAAACAAACTTCTGGGCTTGTCGAGTTTACACGTTAGCGTGTATGGCAGTGACCATGGGGCTACATTGTACAGTGCAAGGTGGTTAGTGCTGCGGCTGTTGATGGTGTTTGTTTTTTAAGTAGACTTTTTTTTTTTTTTAAGAACAGTTTTAGGTTCACAGACAAATTGATAGGGACAGATTTCCTATATACCCCTGCCCTCACATATGCTTAGCCTCCCCATTATCAGTATTACCCATCACAGAGGTGTTTTAATTGCGGCTGATGAGTCTGCATTGGGACAGCATTATCACCCAAAGTCTGCAGTCCTGCTAGGGTCCACTTTGGGGTTGTATGTTCTATGGATTTGGACAAATATACAATGACATGTATACATCACTGTACTATCATACGAAGTATTTTCACTGCCCTGGAAGTTCTCTGTGCTCTGCCAGTTTTTCCCTCCCTCCCCAGCCTCTCCTTTTCATTCTGGTCCCGGATAGCTGATCTGTTTGAGTCTTAGCCACTCAAGACTTTAATGGAAACCTTTGCCCCAAGTGGTGCCATCTTGGTTCCAATTGCTGCACACAGATTGATGCCATTGCTTTTAATTTCTAAAGATTTCGTGGCCTTTGCGGCATCACTTGAATTCATGTTTTTATTCCTGGTAATTTTTCTGTTGATCCTTTGGTAGCTTCTCAACAAATCAGCAGACTTCACATGCCAACTTTCCTTGCTCGAACCACCGTGCGGGACGTTGTACTAAGAGCTCGTTTGATTTCTGGTTGCTCTCAGCCCCCTAGCCATGTTGCTGTCCCATCAACTGTTAACGAATAAAAATTTTTGGTTAGGAATTCTTCAGTAGGGATTTTCATTTCCAAACTGGAAGTTTATGTAAATACTACCCTAACTTCTGATGCTCTCTAAATGTTTTAAAAGTTATTGCCAACCCACAGTAATTCTGTTTTTTGCTGTTATAAAATATCCAGATATACATGCAAGATCGAAGAAAGGAAAGAAACAATTTTATGGAAATGTTATTCGCTTCCACTAAACCATAGCTTTCATTTTGTTCATCAAAACCCATTGCTATGGTCTCAAGAGAGACAAGGGGCAGAGATTGAGTTGAAGTAAATATCCAGTTACTAGTTCTGTGACCTTGGGCAAGTTAATCAACAAGACTGTAGGTGAAGATAATCGTTCCTACCAGACAGGGTCATCTTAGGGCATTTTAAAGACTTTAAAACAGTGTCTCATGCATCTTGGTGCTCGGTAAATATTTGATTTTTTAATTATGTTGAAGGCCTGAGAAACTGTCACGCAACCTGTGAGCAATTGAAAGGCAGTTCTGAAATAAATGCTGGTAAAGACAGTTCTAAAATAAATGTTGGTATGTTTGCATTATGTGAAATCAGAGGGATAGGATGTTGCTATTAATTGTGATTATTATCTAGATGGTAGAGTTATAATCAATTTCATTTATTAGTGTTTTTCTCTTCTTTCCTTATTTTGAACAATGATCATATAATTTTGTAACTCACACACATAGTAAATGTTATAGAAATAAAACCGGAGGGAAGAGTGGTTCACTCTGTCTGGTTTTAATTGCCTGGGAACATTGATATTATTCTCATTTCACTATATTTATTCTCACCCTCTCCCCTTTGGGGATGTCAGAGGAAAACCAGAACTTGGCAGTAGTTGAAGTAAAAACAGATTTTATTCCTCTGTTGCAATAGAGGAAAGGAGACTTCAGTATAGAACTGGGCTCAGCTCCGGCTACAGGCTGGGTGAGTGGGGATGTACTGCCAAGGAGCATGGGGAGAGGCAGTAGATGGAAAATCACTAAGAGGAAACATCTAGGTTAAGGGAGTTATGGGTAAACCAGCCTAAAAGAGATTCTTGAAGAAGACAAGCCAGGGTGACTGGATGTCAGCTGGGAGATAGTGGAGAATGAGAAGCTGATCAGTTACCACAGATGATCAGGGGTTCTAATTAAACAGACTGAACAGGGTTTGTGCTAAAATTAGATTTTACAAGGAAGCCCACAGATGGAGAAGTGCCCCTGAGAAGGCTCAGGAGCCAAACTAAAGCTTTGGTCAAGCATAGAATCTTTGTCCAGGACTTGATAAACATGAATTATCATAAGAATTTTGTTGTTTCACCCAGAGAAAAGCCTTATGTTTGAACTGAAGAAGATGTTTAATACATTTAATTCAATTTAGTATTTTTTAATGAAAAATAATGAGGAAGATAAACATTTCTAAGACTTGAGTTCAGATACTCACAAAAGGTCAATTAACATAAAAATGTTCATGATTAGGAAACTATTGTTGTAACAAAGAAGGGGATTATTCTGGTCTTTGTGACCTGAATAGGCACACGTAAACTATTTTAAGAAGCTATTCATTCCGTGCTCCAAGCTTTGTAACAGGTTTCTTTTCAACAGATATGTGGTACGTGATCCTTAAAAAAAAAAAAAAAAAAAAAAGTACCTTTAGACCAATATAGCGGAAAATAAAACTCATGTACACTTAGTTCACTTTGGAACACTTTATATTACAAAATTTCATTAAGGTATCTTAAAATTAAGATATTGAGTTGAGATTTTTCTTACACACCGTGGCTTGTGGTTTATATAAAACTACTTTTCACTTATTACATCATTGTTTTTAGCATGTGTTTGTTGCTTCATGTAGCGATTTGACTCAATCAAAAATACATTCTCTTATATCTTGTTATTGTTCATCACTTAATCACAGTTTACGAAGCTTTTCATATGTGTGCTTCTGTTTTTCAATATCTGTCTTCACCACGAAACTGAAAGCTCCCTGAGAACAGGGCCTGTGTCCATCTGTTACTTTCAGTTCGCAGCTTCTGTAGCGTCTGATGCATAGTGGGTTTTCAAGTATTTGATGAATCTGTATGCACAGTAGCACTTGGATAATAACTTTCTCCATCCTCCCAGAAATCACTAGGATGGCTTCTAGGAGAGTAGCAGGAGAGGGAAGAATGGGTAGGCAGGAAACTTCAAAATTAGTGAAATTACCATAAAAGCCGTGTTTTTCGTGAGTAATGCTTGACATAGAATTAAGTATGTTGTTTGTTTGTTTGCTTCTGACAGGATTATCGTGAACATCATTCACAGCTCTTCTGACTACCTTCCCAAAGTCTTGCGATTTTTGAATGTGGCTTTTGACAGCTCAGGTGATTGCTTAATTGCTGGGGACCATCAAGGAAATATCTATGTTTTTGACTTGTATGGAAACAGGTGAGCAGACACCTTTGATACAGATCATATTTAACAAGTCATTTACTGCCAATTTTAGTACCTCCTATTAATTATTCATTCAGCAAGATTCATCAAGTTCTTACTATATTTCAGGTACCTTGTAAAACCCTGTCATAAATGCTGACGGAAGAAAGTGGGAAAGCATAGAAAATATGGTTAGATTTTTTTTTTTTTTAGAGAATTCAAGTTTCTAGTTCGCACAATATCTCCAGTAGCTTGTTATTTAAATTTAAAATTTTACTATTGCTCACTTAGCAACATCTGGTACTTTGTCTGGCCATTTAGAAAGAGCATAATTTCCTTTGTACATTATTGTCACAGTTTATGCATCTGGCAGTTTTAAAGAATTGATCCGCACTCGTCTGCCTCCTCTTCCTTTGCTCAGCAGTTTGGTACAGAAGCAGTGAGATGGGATTGACGGAGGGAGTCATACCTGCGGTGGGGGTGGGTGGGTCGATGGGAGAACCATGTCTGCCTGGCCAGAGTCAGAAGGTGTCTGTGTGGGGGATGGGGCAATCATGGGAAAGACCGGAGGCTTCGATAAAGTGAGTAAATATGTTGAGGATAATGGGGGCCAGGTAGCTAACAATGGGAAAGGGGAGTTGCAGATATGGAAAGGCAGAGAACAAGAACAAACCCTGGGGTACTGGACTGGAATGGGATATATCTGTGCGTACGGTCTGATTTGAATATATTGACATAGAGGTAAGTAGAAGCGTGTGAGTGAGTGAATGCACTATAGGTACATGTGTTTCCTAGCTTTGTCCACTTACAGGACCTGGGAACAACAACCCCCCAGTAGCAATGAATACATTCATTGCCTGGTTCTGTTCTAAATACCACACTCTGCTAAAAGTAATCAGGGATCCTTGCAGAAACGGCCAGTTTCAGGATGGAGGCAGGTGAATCTGGAACATTTTGTAGCCAGAAAGGAGGAATTATTTTAAAAAAGAGTGTCCAAAGGACATAAAGGTCAGCTTTAAAGCTCTCCTTCTTGCCATATTGGAGACATTTTGAGTATCAAAATAAATAATGATAGTAAGGGGTCATAACCCATTGAGTAAAAGAGAAATCTAGAACTTCATTCGGTCATCAAACAATGGTTCAATGAGAAGGGATACTCGCATAGTCACAAAGCAGCTCCCCCCCAAATACTGATTAATTATAGAGGGGAAAAGATTAATTTTGCAGTGAAGAAGTCGAGCAAATGATGACAGGAGTAGCGGGACAGATCAAAATTCATGTGCCCCCTGGCAGCAGTGGAAAGAGCAGACGATCCCTTCTGTGGTATTCCGGCCAGGGACATGGCCCCTGGATCCAGGCAGTGGAATCGTCAGACGGAGAGAGCTAAATTAAGCGATTGTGTAACAAGATGGCTCGTCATCTTCCCAAGGGTCAAGGTCATGAATGTTGTAGAAAAACCAGAAGAACTATTCCAATCTGAGGAAGACCAGAGCCATGACAAGTAAAGGCATGCATCTGGGCTGATCCCGGAAGGACATTCTTGGGGCCCAGTGGCACAACTGAATGAGGTCTGAGGATTGGGTGGTGGTAATATATCAGTGGGATTTCCTGATTTTGATAGTTGTATTGTAATTATATGGGAGAATTTTCTTGTTTGTAGGAATCCTGATCTCACTAACTTATCCTCAAATAGTTGAGGAAAAGAAGGGGTCATATGTAATTAATTTCTCTGTGATTTATTAGCTATGTTAATCATTGTTTCCGCTCTTTACCAATAAAATAACCGTCACAATTCTCCCACCCTTTATTCTTGCCTAACACACCCTGCCCGTTCTCAACCTTAAATTCATAGAACTGTCGCTTCTCTGATCCCACTGCTGAAGAAAGCAAAAATTGGTGTTGAGGGACTCCATTACTGAATAAGGGACGTCCGCATCAATGATGCTTCCCTTCATTTGCTCATCAGTACTTACTACTTCTCCCACTCTCCTCCAGCTTCCTTGTCTTTGCCTGCTTCCTTGTCTCCTTGGGTACGACCCCACTCTTCCTCGACTCCCTGGCCTCCCAACCCATAAGAAAACAGACACTTTCCAGCTTCCCTTCCCCTTCCCAAGCGCAGCCTCACATATATGGCCGTCCCTGTGGTTGGTTTATTCATAAAATAAGTGACCCTAATTTCTTCCCATGCTAATCTCGATCGGTAGCTACCCCTGCGACGTAGCACCACGAGTGTTCCTCCCTTATTTTGTCCACTGTCCCTTTTCTCTCTGTCTATGCATAATCACAGCCGAGCGGAGGAGTAAGTGTCAGAGCTGAGACTTGAAATCAAGCCCGTCGGATTCTAACGCCCACCATGCTGGTGTCCCTCGGAAATCTGACTTGCTTGATTCACTCGTCTCTCTTCAATTCTCATCTTACTAAATACTCATCTCTACCTCCTCCCTGGAATGTTTTTCTTTTGCTTCAAGGTACAGCTCTTTCCTGAGTTTTCTACTTCTCCGATCATCTTCCCCCCCTCGTTTTGCTGACTCTTCTGCGAATGCCTGCCCCTTTATTGTGCTGCTCGGGCATCTGTCGTTGGCCTGCTCCCTTCCATGTCCTCATTCAGCACCAAGCCTAAGGCTTCAGCTGCAGTGCGAACACTGTTAACCCAGATCTACCTCTACTACGTACAGGATATCTTCTACGTTAGGCTGTCCAGTGCTGTAGCCACTAGCTGCGTGAGCCCCGGAGCCCGTGAAAGCTGGCCGGTCCAAATTGAGATGTGCTGTTAGTGTAAAATACACACTGGGTTGGGAAGACTTAGTATGAAAAAAAGAATGTAAAATATCTCATTTGTAATTTTTTATTGATTCAATGTGGAAATGATAGTAAGTACATATTAAGTAAAATATGCTATTAAGATTAATTTTACCTTTTTTCTTTTTACTTTTTCAAGGTGGCTCCTAGGAGGTTTTATTTATTTTTTTTTTTTAAAGATTTTATTTATTTATTTGACAGATAGAGGTCACAGGTAGGCAGAGAGGCAGGCAGAGAGAGAGAGAGGAGGAAGCAGGCTCCCTGCCGAGCAGAGAGCCCGATGCGGGGCTCGATCCCAGGACCCCGGGATCATGACCTGAGCCGAAGACAGAGGCTTTAACCCACTGAGCCACCCAGGCGCCCCTCCTAGGAGGTTTTAAATCACAGCTCTGGCCCGCACTCTGTTTCTTGGATAGCACAATTTTTAAAGGCCTTGAACTCACATATTTAAAACCAGACTTATTTCCTACCTCCCAGACTTGTCCCTCTTTTGCCCAATCTTGAAAACTTGATTTTTTTAGTAAATTAAACTCTAGCTGTGTGCCAAGTACTCTGCTAAGCACTTAGCATATGTTATTTCATTCAATCAGTGTCTTAGTTCACTTGATCTCTTAATCATGACTCTTTTCTTACCTTCCTTTTGCACGTGAGGAAATTCCTGATTCCTCCCTCTCTACCTCATTTCAGTGTGTCACCAGCCCTTCTCCCACTTGACTCCTCGTCCTGTTTGTCCTTCCGCGTCAGCCCCGGAGCGCTGGTTGACATGCTCTGTAGTGACTTGCTTCATGATCTTTCTGTCCGTTTGCCATTGCCAACAGAATCCCCTTCCCGGAACCCGTGGCTGGTCATAATTCTGCTAAGCTTAAAACCTGTTAAGTAAATTCCAGATTCCTGTACGTGCCGGACAGCACTCTTCATAATCCATTTTTGGCCTACCAATGTGAGGGTTCATTTTTCTGGGTTTCATTTTCTTCATCTCTAAGGACTCCTCCAACGTAAAATTGATGACTGTTGGAAGACTTTCTGATACTAATGCAGTAATCTCTTAATAGGTTTAATCTTGTTCAGCGAACAGCACAAGCTTGCACGGCTCTGGCCTTTAATCTCCGTAGGAAGTCTGAATTCCTTGTGGCATTAGCTGATTATTCTATTAAATGTTTCGACACAGGTAAGAAGTCCTCCTCTTTATCTTCTGAATAAGAGTCAAATTTAGGCGGTACGCGAGGAGTTTGCCAGTCTGTACAGTCTGCACTCGCTGCAGACATCAGCTGCAAGTTTGGGGGTCCCGGGACCATCCTCACATCACATGAGCTGTTTACAAACCCAGGGTTTCTCACAACTACCCTCAGGTTTGATAATTCACTGGAATGACTCCAGAACTCAGGAAAGCCCTCTGCTCGCGATGATAGTTTGAATGCGACGGCTGGCTACAAAGTAGAAGCAGCCCCAGGAAGGGTGCATGGGGCAGAATGTGGGTGGCTCCCAGAAGACAAGCTGCCCTTATCCTCAGGGACATGTTCCCCTCCCAGCGTCCGTGAGTGGCTGTCCACGCAGAGTACTGCCAAACCGAAAATTCACCCAAGCTCTGAGCTCTGCGGCTTTTTATGGAGGCTCCATGACAGGGGTACGGCTGATTGGATTACTGCCCGGCTGGTCTGAACTCAAATTTCCAGCCCTCCTCTGGAGGGTGGGCAGATATCACGTGACCCCAAGCCCAGCCTACCAGTCACTCCCACGGCTGGTCTTTCCCATGCAGCAGCCCCCACTTTGAGGTTCTCTCCGTAGGTAAGCCAGCTGCTGTTGCCTGAGGGACCTGCCATGAGTAACAGAGACACCCCATCACTGGGGGAATTTTAGGGGTTTAGAGATTGCCTCCTAGGAGCCTGGACAAAAGCCATACCTTTCTTTGAAGCCCCAGTTCCTTAGTCCTTCTGTACAAGAATAATAACCTTCTTAATATATCCTATGTATGATACACCACTTCATATAGTTCTAGAGAACTTAGAGTTCGTAAACTGAACCTCTTAAGAAAATAGATATCTCAAGTGTATTGTTTTTTCATGTGATTAAAGTGATTGATAGAATATGTAGAGATAATAATAACCAGGGCGCCTGGTGGCACAGTTGGTTAAGCGTTCGACTCTTGGTGTCAGCTCAGGTCATGATCTCAGGGTGCTCTCTCTCACTCTCTCTCTAATAAATAATTTTTTTTTAAGATTTTTAAATTTATCTGATAGAGACAGAGCAAGAGAGGGAACACAAGCAGAGGGAGTGGGAGAGGGAGAAGCAGGCTTCCCATTAAGCAGGGAACCTGGTGCGGGGCTCAATCCCAGGACCCTGGGATCACGACCTGAGCCAAAGGCAGATGCCTAATGACTGAGCCACTCAGGTGCCCCACTAAAAAAAAAACTTTTAAGAGGAAAGAATAATAACCATAGTAATGTGGTCTAACATTTATATAGTGTTTACTCTCTGCCAGGTATACTGTTCTGTGACTTTATACATATTAATTTTAATTGTCATAAGACCCATGGACGGGGATAGTGTTATGTCCGTTTTGCAGATGAGGAGACTGAGGCACAGAAGTAACTTGACCAAGGTCCTGTGGCTCGTAAGCAGGGGAGCCAGGATTCCTAAGCTGGAAGCCTAGCTTCAGGGGCCCTTCTCTTCATTGCTGTTCTGCTCTCACTGTGTGTGAAAGACCCACACATGGACCCTTGCACTGGTCCATGTTTTTATGGTCGGGGCTTATCTTTCCAGTCTGGTTTTTCTGCATATACCCTTTTTACATTCTTTTTTTTTTTTTTAAGATTTTATTTATTTATTTACTTATTTATTTGAAAGAGAGAGTGCACGGGCACAGACGGGGAGGGGGAGGGAAAGAAGGGGAGAGAGGGGATCTTAAGCAGACTCCCTGCTGAGCGGAGAGCCCCAGGATGGGGGGCTCCATCTCACAACCCTGAGATCATGCCCTGACCCCAAACCAAGAGTTGGCGGCTTAACCAACTGAGCCACCCAGGCGCCCCACCTCTTTCACATTCCTTTATTTATTTATTTATTTATTTATTGAGAGAGAGAGAGAGAGAGCATGAGAAGGGGGAGGGTCAGAGGGAAAAGCAGACGCCCTGCCGAGCAAGTAGCCTGATGCAGGGATTGATCCTAAGACTCCAAGATCACGACCTGAGCCGAAGGCTGCCGCTTAACCAACTGAGCGTCCGAGGTGCCCCCTCTTTTACATTCTAACAAACACGTGACCATCCTTTCTAGATTATTTGGTGGAATCATTTTCTTAACCTCGTTAAAAATCCATGCAGCATTTTAAAATCAGCATGTAATATTCCGCCTTGTAGTTGTCGGCAGTACCGTAACGATTAAACCTGTTCTCTCTCAATGGACTTTAAACCGCCTCCAGTTCTCGCTTACAGAAGCTGCTGCCGCAGAAATTCTAAAACACTCAATGTTGATACTCATCTGTGATCGCTTCCCTCGGATTCCATCCATTCTCCTTCTCTCTTCTCAGGTCCATCTTGCAGTCTCTTCTGGGAGTTGAACCCCTTCCCCCACCAGTGAAGCCCCCTCCTTCTGATGTTGTCTCCACCTCCATGAGTACCTCCCTTTTCACTGCTAAAGCCCCTGGCTTCGTAGCCTCCAGCAGCGGATTCAGAGTTAGAATTCTCCCTCTCTGCACTCCCTGCTCCTCTAAGGCACTCCCTGCTCCTCTAAGGTCGTTAGTAACCTCTAACCAGAGGTTACTAACCTCTTTGAAACCTTCTTTGTACTTTCCATTCTGCCTCTCAGTAGCATTTAGCACTTTGCTTCATGGGAGGCCCTCGGTTTCCTACTCTTCTCTACGTTCTCTTCCTACTCTCCCGACTGCTTCTTACTAGGCTCCCTCCTTAGTTATTTCAGTGGTCCCTAGACTTTGGGATTTTTCACCCAATTAAAAGGAAAAAGTAGAGGAACAACTCACATGGGTTGTCAGCTTTTAATTTTGCTAAATGACATTGGAAAAAACAATAGAACTGCATTTCGTGAAATGAGATTTTTAAAACATAAAGGAAGTTAGAAAGATATAATCCTCGATTAAAAGGTAGTACTTTAAATTTAAGCTTCATTTCATTATCCTTATTTTTCTCATTTCACTGAAAACCAATGAAAAATTGATCATTAACTAATGCCAGACTTTAGACTGGTGTTTGGAAACTACTGCTCGCTCCCCAGGGGTTTCTCTCTGTTCCCACTGTTTTCATTTTTGACCTACTTTGTATCTTAATGTTTCCCAGATTTACATCTTGCTTTCGGACTGTTCTCCCCAGTTTCTTCTTTCTGGAGGAAAAACTTTCGATCGTGAAAGTAAAACTTGCCTACCACAGCAAATTTGGAAACACAGGAAAGTGAAAAGAGAACTTAAAAATCACTTAAAATTCCATGACCTAGTGATAATTGCTGTGACATTTTTGGTATTTTCTCTGCCAGGCTGTGTTCTGTGTTTCTCTCTCACACGTGCATGCACACACCTCAGGATCAATTTTGAAAATCAAATTCATGATCATTTCTTCCCACACTGCTGGATCTGTTTCTCCTCCCGTACTTCTTAAATCAGCTCCTAGTATCACCTAGTTACATAACTAAGCTAGAACCATTGAAGACTTACCTCATCTTTTATTTCTTTTTTTTTTTAATTTTTATGATTTTATTTACTTATTTGACAGAGAGAGATCACAAGTAGGCAGAGAGTCAGGCAGAGAGAGAGAAAGGAGGAATCAAGCTCCCTGCTGAGCAGAGAGCCCGATGCGGGGCTCAATCCCAGGACCCTGAGTCCATGACCTGAGCGGAAGGCAGAGGCTTAACCCACTGAGCCACCAGGCGCCCCTCTCATCTTTTATTTCAACACATATATTTGATCACAAAGTCCTTTGCATTTCTCCTTCATAGCTCTCAAATTTATTCCTTTCTCCATTGTCACGTTTTTAGTTCTAGACCTTCCTTGTCTCCTTCCTGGATTATCACAGCAACAAAGAAATCAGTTGTCTTCATCTCTGCCTTCTTTCCAGTATATCCACCACCTACCTTCGAAGTGCTCGGTCTAAAATACACACCAGATATGCTGCTCTTCTACACAAAACTACTCCTCCCAAGGGAAAGCCCAGACTCCCTACTGTCCCACTGAAAACTGTTCTTTTTTTTTTTTTTAATAAAGATTTTATTTATTTATTTGACACAGAGAGAGACCACAAGTAGGCAGATAGGTGGAAAGAGGGGGAAGCAGGCTCCCTGCTAAGCAGAGAGCCTGATGCGGGGCTCCATCCCAGGACCCTGAGACCATGACCTGAGCGGAAGGCAGAGGCTTAACCCACTAAGCCACCCAGGCGCCCCTGAAAGCTGTTCTTAAGCCCTTCCTCATTTGGCCTTGTCACCTCGCGTGTCGGTGACGGGCATGTTATGTGCTCCGTGGTGCGTTTACGCTACTGGCTTTTTCTTTTTTAGATGTGAGCGCAGGTGTCTCGTAAATACCGGCCATCAGCGAATCCGGGCTGGGATGAGCTACAGTGTTCTACCTGTGTAACTTCTACTTTCTGCCACAGTTAGCAAGGAGCTGGTTAGCTGGATGAGAGGACATGAGTCGTCCGTGTTCTCGATCTCTGTGCATGCCTCCGGGAGATATGCCATCACCACTTCTTCTGACACGGCCCAGCTGTGGGACTTGGATACCTTTCAGAGGAAAAGAAAGCTGAATATTCGACAGTCTGTGGGTATCCAAAAGGTCAGTGGAGGTGGGGCGCATCTTGGTCCGTTGTGCTTCTTGGACTAGTTTCTTGGTCAGTAGGATTTATAGGTGACATAAGACTAATGAATGATTCACTTTGTCCCACGTAGCTGTGTTCTCATAACGCAGTAACACGCAAAGCGGAGTGGCCCATCGGAATGAAGATGTTGCCTGTGGCTACAGTTTATAACTTACTGAGCTTTTGTCTTAAAAAATTTCAAACATAGAGGCACCTGGTTTGCTCAGTGGGTTAAGCTTCTGCCTTTGGCTCAGGTCATGATCTCAGGGTCCTGGGATGAAGCCCCGCATGAGGCTCTCTGCTCGGCAGGGAGC
Organism: Enhydra lutris kenyoni; assembly: GCF_002288905.1. Taxonomy (NCBI): domain Eukaryota; kingdom Metazoa; phylum Chordata; class Mammalia; order Carnivora; family Mustelidae; genus Enhydra; species Enhydra lutris. Next base: position 17,575,029 of record NW_019154098.1, on the reverse strand, counting down.
CTGCTTCCCCCTCTCTCTGCCTGCTGCTCTGCCTACTTGTGATCTCTCTCTGTCAAAAAAAAAAAAAATTCAAACATAGTAGATTTGTAAGAATTCCACAGTGAACCCATGTATTCCATTAGATTCTGCCATTAACATGTTCCTTTATTATCTTTTACTGTACTTATATCCCTAGACTGTATTATGGATCTATCCATCTTTCTGTCCCTCCATTTATTTTTTTTTTTTAAGATTTTATTTATTTATTTATATATATGTCAGAGAGAAAGAGAGCACAAGCAGGCAGAGTGGCAGGCAGAGGCAGAGAGAGAAGCAGGCTCCCCACCGACCAAGGAGCCCGATGTGGGACTTGAACCCAGAACCCTGGGATCACAACCTGAGCTGAAGGCAGCAGCCCAACCGACTGAGCCACCCAGGTGTCCCTTTTTTTTTCATTTTAAAGTGAATTGCAGACGTCAGTATACTTGCCCAAAAATACTTCAGCCTGAATTTAATTGACTAGGGTTCAGTATTTGTTGATGTGGAATTTATATATGATGAAATGCACAAATCTTGAGTATTCGTTTGTTAAGTTTTGTCAAATACATACACTTTTGTAACCTGTGCAGACCTATTACTTTGATCATTCCAGAAAGTTCTCTCTTATCCCTATCCAGGGAAGCACTATCCTGATGTCTTTCCACCGTAAATAAGTTTTGTCCTAAAATTTCAAACAAAGAGAGCTAGTCAGAAATGGTAATTGTAAAGCTTTTCTCCTTCTGCATGATGGTTTTCAGATTCATGCATGGTGTTGGAAACCCGTAGTTCATTCCTTTTTATTGTTGATCTCTATTCCTTTGTATACATATATCACTTTTTAAAAAAAATAGCCACTTCTTTTGCCTTTAAGGCTTAATTTTGCTTTCTCCATTTGATTAGCCTAATACTGTTTTCAGGATCGTCTGAGTCTCCTGTGTGATTCATTCTGTTGCTTCTGGTTATATTGTCCATGCGGTATTGCTTTTAATTTCTTGGTCATTAATGTGAACAGCTAACAGTGCATGTCAACCAGAAATGTATTTTGTAGTCTCCATGGAAATCTCAGAGTTCTTTAGATTGCCTTTAATAATTAAAAAGAGATAGAAGTTGTAGCCACCTTATTCTTTAGGGGTTTAGGCCAAATATCTTAGTAGGTCTTTTCTTCTTTAATTGCTTCAGCATTAAATTGAATTCTAAATTCAAAAGAAGAACACATTGGGAATTGAACCCACAATGGAAACAGAGTTATGAAACAGTGACACAAAAACCATCTGTTCTTTTTACCATGAAATTAAAATTACTAGATGCTGGATCGTTGCCAATTCTAACCTTGCTTGGTCATTTAAACATCTTAGTTTAAAAGATGGGACTCCAAATGTTAGCAATATGAGAATAAAATATAGAAAACATATGTAGAGTATGCAGTATGCATATAGGTATATTGTTCTCAAATAATAGACCATCTTAGTCTTTACATTACCTGTGAACTTTTTCTCGAAGGACCCACTAATAGATATTCTTGGTTTTGCAGACCAAGAGCAAAGTTGAGGATATTATGTATGTACTTATATAACCACCTACAATGAAATAATTTTAAAATGTAAAAACCGTTCTTAGCTTCTGGGCTATACAAGAGCTGAAGGGGCCAGACTGTTGCCACTCCTGGCTTATTCTGTTGAAAATAGAAAGTAATTTTAAACTAATCTTAAAGTAAAACTTTATTCTTATCAAGTTTTTACTAAATCTATGTTTTTATTCCAGTTTCCGATTCTATATATTTTTTAAAATATTTTATTTATTTATTCGACACAGATATCACAAGTAGGCAGAGAGGCAGGCAGAGAGAGAAAGGGGGAAGCAGGCTCCCCGGTGAGCAGAGAGCCCGATGTGGGGCTCGATCCCAGGAACCTGGGATCATGACCTGAGCTGAAGGCAGAGACTTAACCCACTGAGCCACCCAGGCGCCCCCTGATTCTATATTTTAAACAGAACTTTTGTGACTTTGTGTGTGTGTGTGTGAGAGAGAGAGAGAGGGAGAGAGAGATGCAAGGTGACAAATGATGCTGTGCACAGTCTCCTTTTATGATGGCTCCTTTTAATCTAAAATAGTCTTCTACTGGGGCACCTGGGCGGCTCAATTGGTTAAGCATCCGACTCCTGATTTTGGCTCAGGTCATGATCTCCAGGTGGTGAGATCGAGCCCCGTGTTGGGCTCTACCCTCAGTGAGGAGTCTGCCTAAGATTCTCTTGTCTTCCTGTTCCTCTGCCTTTGTCAAATACATACAAAAATACAAAAAGTGTATGTATTTGACAAGCCGCCCCCCAAATAAATCTTTAAAAATAAAATAATATAGCCTTTTACCATTTTTTCCCATGACATTATTTATTCATTTATTTATTTTGAGGGCAACCAGGCCAGTTGTCCTGGAAAATGCCCCAAATTCTGAATTTGTATTACTGTTCATCATTATGTCATTTAACTTATTCTTTCATTCGTAGTTCTTGTCAGACAGAAGTTATGTCTAAAGTCTTGAGTAGATTCCCGTTCAGCATTTTCGACGAGCTATTTACCTTATGTGTAGGATGCAGATGGGAGCAGCAGGTACTGTAGGATTGACTCCAGGACGGGATGTGATCGCTTATACGGAGCACTGAGCACCTAGCACCTGCTCTGGTATAGCAAGTGCTTATAACCAAGTCAGCTGCAGCTGCTGCGGCTTTTGCTGTTGTCTGTTGTTCTTATCTGTGATCTGGTTCTACTGTGGGATTATCTCAGTGCAGTTAGTTATCTCCAAAAGGCTGTAAGGGAACTGTTCTATCTCTTGTGAACTGCCTGAAATAGATGAACAGTGTCTCATTAGCCATGCAGAAACCCGGAAGTTTTCAAGTAACTCACTTCGTGGCAAAATCCAATCTTACCTGAGCTTATTTAGCAGCAAAACCTGAACTGAACCGCCAGGAGGCTGAAATGTTCGTATGTTTGAGTGACAGAGAGTTGCTCCAGGTCCCCCAGGGGTTCTACATACTGTTCCAGAACATACCTCCTATTACCTTTCTCAGATTGGGAATAATTCTGAATTCAGGAATACATCTAACACCAAGGGTTTCAGAAAAATAACTTTGGACCTTTGATTTCAAAATGTTTTTCTTTTCTTCTTTCTTTTTTAAAGACTTTTAAAATTTATTTGGGGGGGGGGGGCGCACGCATGCACCAGCAGGGGGAGGGGCAGAAGCAGAGGGAGAGAGATTCTCAAGCAGACTCTCCACTGAGCACAGAGCCCAGCACAGGGCTCCGTCTACCATCTTGAGATCATGACCTGAGGCAAAATCAAGACTTGGACACTTCCCCAACGGAGCCACCCAGGCGCCCCTGATTTCAAAATGTTTTTAAAGAACCTATCATTCCAACATCTTTCCACTGGTTTTTGTCCCCAGCTCTAGGAATAATCAATACCAACGGCAATAGATACCAGTTGTTGAGTTGGTTATTTTTAAACTTAAATAATCCTAAAAGTAGATGCTATTCTCATTTTACAAATGGGGAATCTGCAGTTCAGAAGCATTAAGTAATGTGCCCAGTGTCACAGAGCTTACCAAAGACGTGTGTTTTGAATCTAAGCCTGTCTTATTCCAGAGTCACTCCATTGTACCGTACTGCCTCTCGGGTAAGCCGATTACACCTCTTCCTGTTAGTAAACTTTGATTATTTTGTTGATGTTGGAGGTAGAATATTTAAATTAAATATTTACTTTGGGATTTTTTAATAAATCCTAGGGTTTCTGATTACTGTGGTTCAGTATGTATTGGAAAAGGTTGTGATGGGTATGAGGAAACGTTTAACAAAGAACGTGTTACTAAATTTAGTCTTTGTGTACAGTGGGCGCTCACTAAATTTCCGCTGAATTGTGTATTTGATTTAGCTTGCTCTTTATTATTGTACTGAACTCTCAACTTTGGAAAGAGTTCACCTAATTCTCAAAAGTGAGTTGGAAAGCCTAGGAGTTTCATATTTTATAAGGAAAACCTTTCACCCAACCCTCCAAAAAGTATATTTTGTTAGTGCTTTTCAAGTTTTTTCTAAGCTTTTTATGATTGTCAAGAGATGACACTATCTGAATAATGACATGATTCATTAGGAACAATTTTATAATCATTAAAATCTAGCAATTAACATCACAAATCTAGTAATGAATAATCATGTAGGCAATATATCACAGCTCTTCCCCTAAAATAGCAGTTGGTGTTCATTAACTTTTAAGCTTTGGCTTCTGCCAGTAGGAATAAACTTTATTACTTTTTTAGAAAAATATTGCTAGTTATAATAGAAATCTTAAGTCACTTTTTTGACGTCGGCTTTCTTTCTTTCTTTCTTTCTTTTTTTTTTTTTAAGATTTTGTTTATTTATTTGAAAGACAGAGATCACAAGTAGGCAGAGAGGCAGGCAGAGAGAGATGAGGAAGCAGGCTCCCTACAGAGCAGAGAGCCAGATGCGGGGCTCGATCCCAGGACCCTGGGATCATGACCTGAGCCCAAGGCAGAGGCTTTAACCCATTGAGCCACCCAGGCACCCCTAGACATCAGCTTTCAAACAGCATTTCAGTGCAATAATTATAGATCACAATATATTTATTTCATATTCTTTCAATAAGGGCTGTCATAAATCTTCCTGAACCTGTTGGCAAACCATCTACCAGAGATTGTCTTTGACAAAGTGAGCCAAGGACAAAAGCAGGGGTTGAATCAGGCAAGGACAGCAGTTGAATTAGCATTTTTTATTTTGTCTTATTAGCATTAACACTGAGTAGATTGTTTTAATTAACCGGTAAGTCCCATAGTGCATTATGTGTTTGTGTGTGTGTATGTATGGGCTGTGGTTTTTTAGCGCTACTATTATTATTATTATTATTATTATTTTAAAAGATACTGTTACATGCATATGAGAAAAATAGTTCATGATAAAAGCCTTCAACTGTTACTATAAAATTTGCAGGTTTCTTGGGGCACCTGGGTAGCTCAGTTGGTTGAGCATCTGATTCTCGATTTCGGCTCAAGGTCCTGAGATGGAGTCCTGTGTCAGGCCCATGCTGGACGTGGAGCCTGCTGAAGATTTTCTTTCTTCCTCTCTCTACCCCTCACTCCACCTCTAAGGAAAAAAACAAAACTATTAAAAAAAAGTATGGGTTTCAATCCTCTGAAATTTTTATAGTAATATAGTAATAACATTAATTATTAGAATCATTTCTTAACTGCATATATATAATAGACTGGGTGATGACGCAAATTAGATGCAGGGTTGCAGAAGTATTTCATTTAGGTGCGTTATGGATTCATTATGGTTTTTTTTTTTTTGTTTTTTTTTTTTATTTATTTGAGAGAGAGACAGTGAGAGAGAGCATGAGTGAGGAGAAGGTCAGAGAGAGAAGCAGACTCCCCAGAGCTGGGAGCCCGATGCAGGGCTTGATCCCAGGACTCCCAGGATCATGACCTGAGCCGAAGGCAGTCGTCCAACCAACTGAGCCACCCAGGCGTCCCAGGATTCATTATGTTTTTAACGCTGGAGGAAGCCACGGGCTATTTGGTGTTGAGCCTGCTTTCCCGCAGACAGTCATTTTGGGTCTGCTCCCTCTCATTACTATGATGATGGCCTCCAGACTGTAAATACTCAGGAGATACTCCAGTGTTCGAAACGTTGCACACTTCATTCCCAAAGAATGTAGCAGAAGAAGGCAGAGAAGACGAGCCTCCTTCTCACACTAGGAAATGGTGAAGGTGGGTGACCATTCAGGGGTCAGAATGCAAGGCTACAGATTGTTCAAGGTGTTCTGCCTCCTGGGTGAGTCCCTGTTCCGCTCTAATACGAGACCAAATCATATATTCTTAAGAGAATAATAAAGCTTATAAAGACAAACTAGCAGAAACAAGGACAAAATATATTCAAATATAAAGTATTATAATAAGCTATAATGCCAGTAAGAAGGCTATTCCAGCTGGGAGTCAAAGAATAAAGAGCTAGAGATGTAACTAAGGATCAACCACGTGAGATGTCCCAGGCTATGTGAGGAGACTATTTTGAGATGATGGGCAGGAATATGTTGTTCTTCGGGCATAGATTTCTTCCCATTTTCTTTCCTTCTTTCTTTTCCCTCCCTCCCTTTGTATGCTTTACACAAATGACACACAAAATCATTTTAGAGGCCATTGACATTCTTAGGAGAAAATGATGAGTTTTAACTAAAATTTTTTATTATCAAAAGTCAGGGACGCCTGGGTGGCTCAGTGGGTTAAAGCCTTTGCCTTTGGCTCAGGTCATGATCCCAGGGTCCTGGGATCGAGCCCCACATTGGGCTCTCTGCTCAGCAGGGAGCCTGCTTCCCCCTCTCTCTCTGCCTGCCTCTCTGCCTACTTGTGATCTCTGTCTGTCAAATATATAAATAAAATCTTTTAAAAAAAAGAAAGTCAGCATTATTCAGAGCGTATGTAATAGAAACACAGAAATCAGAGTAAAATGGTATTTCCAGCTTTGCTACAAGCTTAGTCGAAATTGTCCATGAAGTAAGTTGAGTCTCTAATAAAACATCAAGGTTTTGTTTTCAACTTTTTACTTTAAAAAAAAGGTTTTTTTTAAGATTTTATTTATTTATTTGACAGAGATCACAATTAGGCAGAGAGGCAGGCAGAGAGAGGAGGAAGCAGGCTCCCCGCTGAGGAGAGAGCCCAATGCGGGCTCCATCCCAGGACCCTGGGATCATGACCTGAGCTAAAGGCAGAGGCTTTAACCCACTGAGCCACCCAGGTGCCCCTCAACTTTTTACTTTTATAAATAATGCTCAACAAACATTTGTATACATTTATCTCAAAGCACCTTGCTGATTTTTTCTTCCAAAGGATTAGCTCTTAGAAGCAGACTGATTGGTTCAGAAGAGATACATATTTTCAAGGCTGTTGAGATATGTCATATGGTGTCTGTAACCAGTTTTTATTACCAGTTTCCTCTACTCTCAGCAGCATTTAATAGGTAATCTTTATGAGTAGTGCCTATTTCAAGTCATGTTTATAATAGTACGTAGTTCATAAACAGAGTTCCCATGTTAGTGTATGTCTAGCTTGTATATGTGTTTATGTTATTTTTAAAGTCAATTTGATACACATAGAGTGTTATTTTCACTTGAATCTTTTATAAGGTTAAATATTTTTAAATTGTTACTTTGTATTTTATGAACTGCCTAGTCATTTTAGTCCCCGATTTTTTTATTTAAAGGGTTTTACCTTTTCCTTTCAGTTTTATAATAGTATATGAGATTTCAGTGTTATCCCGTCCTATGTCATAAATGTATATATTTTTTGAGTTTAAGAAAAAGTAATTTTTCAAACTAAAAATTGACAACTTGTATAATTTGTATGTAAAATGTAAAAAATGTAAAGAGAGCTGTGGGCTACATGAACAAGAACTGTTTTTCTCCCTTTTTAGGTATTCTTTTTGCCATTAAGTAACACCATCCTCAGCTGTTTTAAAGATAACTCCATCTTCGCCTGGGAATGTGATACTCTTTCTTGCAGATACCAGTTGCCAGCTCCACCTGAAAGCTCTAGTATATTATACAAAGTATTTGCCGTGACCAGGTAATGTGCATTTCAGTTTTTTGTTTAACTTTATTTTTTTTACGTAATCCCTCTACCCATCATGGAGTTCAAAGTCATGACCCTGAGATCAAGAGTCATACATCCCTCTGACAGAGCCAGCCAGACACCCCAAATGTAAATTTTTAAAAATTTTTATTTTATTTAAATTCAGTTGATTAACATGTAGTGTATTACTAGTTTCAGAGAGAGCTCAGTGATTCATCAGTTGCGTATGACACCCTGTGCTCATTCTGTCCTGTGTCCTCCTTGATGCCCATCACCCAGTTATCCCCTCCCTCCCCACCTCCCCTCCAGCAACCCTCACTTTGTTTCCTAGAGTTAAGAGTGTCTTACGGTTTGTCTCCCTCTCCAATCCAAATGTACATTTTTAAAACAGAATTTTAGGGGCGCCTGGGTGGCTCAGTGGGTTAAGCCTCTGCCTTCGGCTCAGGTCATGATCCCAGGGTCCTGGGATTGAGCCCCGCATGGGGCTCTCTCTCAGCGGGGAACCTGCTTCTCTCTCACTCTCTGCCTGCCTCTCTGCCTACTCGTGATCTCTCTGTCAAATAAATAAATAAAAGCTTTAAAAAAATAAATAAAACACAGAATTTTAAAGAAATCTAGCTTCCAGTAAAATTTTAAAAATTTTCATTCTGTTTTTACTATCTTATTGTCATGTGAGAAAATTTTCCTTCGTACTTATATATGTTCTGTAGAACTTTTTCTTTTTAACTTATTGTGGCAAATTTCAAATGTACGTAAAAATACAAAAACACAGGAAACCCTAATTGTAGCATTCTCTTTAGCTGTAATAACTTACAGCCGTTTTAATTTATCTATAACTCAACTTGTTACTACCTCCTACTGCCTATGCATTAACTTAAAGCAAAACCCAAGCAATATCATTTCATCCATAAATATTTCAGTGTGTATCTCTAAAGAAAGGGTCCTTTTTGAAACATAACCATAGTACTATTGTCACTTTTTTTTCCAAGTTTTTATTTAAATTCTTAGTTAACCCATTTATTACACTTTTAAAAAATGAACAATATCTTAATATTGTCATATATACAGTCTTTGTTCAAATCAGGAACCAAACAAGTTTCACACAGTGTCTTGGATGATATATCCCTTTTCTAAGGTTTTCGTTGCTATTTGCTTGTTAAGGAACTGGTCTTTTGTCCTATAGCACTCTGTGTATTTTAGGTTTTGCTTTTTGTATCCCTGTGTTAGTGTTTAATATGATCCTGTCTTGTCTGTACTTCCTGTATACTGGTCACACCTATATTTCCTGTAAATTGGAGGCTTGGTCTGATTCAGGCTTGATTTGGGGTCAGGAAGACATGATAATGATAATGCTTTGCATACTTTCATCAGAAGAACACTTCTCTCGTGATGTTAGTGGCCGTCGATGATCATGACCTAGAACCAGTATTGCCTTAGAGGTTAGCAAAATGGTGCCAGGCTAATTCTGTCATTCCTTCTTCCCTTATTTACCAGAAACCTTCTATAGAGAGGAACTTCCTCTCGTCCACTCTTTGGTTATTTTATAGCTGCAAAGGAAAGGCGGGATAAATGCTTGCTTTCCCCGTCTTTAAAAGAAAAAAAATTTTTTTTTTTTAGTGGAGCCCAGTATGGGGCTCAATCTCATGACCCTGAGATCAAGAGTCAGACTGAGTTTGACTGTCTGATTTTTTTATGAAAAATAATAAATTGGTTTATTGGCATCTTTCAGAGGTGGCCCATGAGGGCTTTGTCTTTAATCTTTGTGAATGAATGGATTTAATCATAGTCGAAGTGATTTAATCTATTAACATTATTCTTAGTGGTGCTCTGGTTCTCTTCCCTTTAACCACTGGAATTCTTTCAAGTTGGCTCTGAAAACCCTGTTGATACAACCTCAGTTGTCTGTTTTGAAAGCTCTCATTCTTTCTCATCTGATGAGATGTTCCAGGTTTATCTTACACATTTTCTGTCCCAAACCTGGAATCAGCCATTTTCTAAAGCGCCTGGATTTGTTTTAGTGGGCGATGGTATTTCAAAACCCAATCTGGATGCTAGGGGGTACTCCTTGTGTGACTGATCTGGTCACTGTCCTTGGCCTTTTCAGTGGAAAGAGCTAGAAAATACATGTTATTTCCTTGTTTTCCTCTCACCATCTTCGAAGTCATGAATAAATGCCATCAGTTCCACCAAGTGGTATCTTGAATTGGTCTGATCTTTGCATTGTCACAGCTGTTACCCTCCTCTGACTACACTGGTCCCTTTCGGACTCCCATAATAGTCGCCCTATTTGGTCTCCTTGTTTTCAATTTCTTTTCCCTTCCTTTTCTTTCTTTCTTTTCTTTTCTTTTTTTTTTTTTTTTTGAGTTTATTTATTTATTTTGAGAGAGAGAGCACAAGCGGGGAGGAGAGGGGGAACCAGTCTTCCTGCTGAGCAGCCCAGTGCAGGGCTCGATCCCAGGACCCTGGGATCATGACCTGAGCCAAAGGCAGACGCTTAACTGACTGAGCCACCCAGATGCCCTGATAGAGTGGTCTTTTTAAGTCATAACTCAAATCATGTCACTTCCCTATTAAACTCCCTGAAAAGGCTTTACCTTATAGTCAGAATAAAATCCAAACTCCCCATAATATCCCTGAGGCTTCTGTCATCTGGCCTCGGTTTTCCTCGGTGTCCTCCTGTTTTCTTTCCCTTTAACACGATTCTGGTCACAATTGAACGTGACTTCTCTGTCTTCCTTAGGTGGCTAACCTTATTCCTTTCTCAACAGCCACACATCGACCAGTCTGGAATACCAACCAGCATGGGATTCTTCCTCCAGATCATCCCGTAACTGGCTCACATTTTTTAGGGAGTAGACCTTCCTCCTTTCCCAACCCTGTAACTCCCATCTCATTTTATAGTTCTTTATAGAACTTATCGTCAGCTGAGATCAAGTGCATCTATTTGCTTCCTTCCCTTCCTCTAGACCGAAAATCCCACAAGAGCAGGGATCCCGCCTGCCTTGTTTCCGTTGTGTCCCTGGTGCCTGACTATACCTGGCTTGCAGTAGACGCTTTGCAAGTCCTTGATGAATGAATGAGCCGCAGCGTCGCGAGTTAGTACAGCGTATTATTTTTGTGCCTTGAAGAAGCAGCTTGGTTTGAGCAGGAAGAGAAAAAGTTGGGGCTTTTTGGGTTTTCATGTAGCAGTGCGGTACCAACTCAGTCTAGTCCTGTGTGAAGTAGAGGAAGTTGGGGAGTGGTAATGACTTGGAGATTATGCTGTAAAAGATAAATGTTACTCAGAAATCCTCAGTGAAGTCATCAAACAAGCATTTGTTAAGCTGGTATCTTAGTACAATAGGTAAAAAATACACAGGCCATAAAGCTGAGCTTTCCTATATAGTAGCCACTGTTTGCATGGGACTGTTTAGTAGAAAATGAAATTAATTTATTTCCTCAGAAGCATTAGGCACATTTCAAGTTCTCAGTCACATATGGCCATAGTGAGCACGTTGGGCAGCGCGGAGAGAGAACATTTCGATCCCGTTGGGTCACGTTGGACCTCGCTGCTGGCAACAGTCCACGTGGTTGTACTTCCTTACCTTTTGTTCCGCAGAGATGGTCGCATCCTGGCCGCCGGAGGGAAGTCAAATCACCTTCACCTGTGGTGCTTGGAAGCTAAACGGCTGTTCAGAATCATTCAGATGCCTACTAAAGTCCGAGCCATCCGCCACCTCGAATTTCTCCCCGATAGTTTTGATGCTGGTTCTAATCAGGTTAGTAATATAAAGGTAGGACATTACACAATTTCTGAACTGTCTTTGCTCTTGTACCTTGATTGTTATAAGGATTTGAAATTGCTAACGTTACGAAGAGTCTAAAATTGAAAAAAATTTACAATATTAGCTTCTGTGTATTACTGACAATTTACCCTTTTTCTAAAATCAGTGTACTTTAACTTTGTGTCAGGCTTTACGGCTTACAGGGTGCGTTAGCATGTTGTTGTTGTTTTTCCAGAGATTTCATTCATTTATTTGACAGACAGAGATCCCAAGCAGGCAGAGAGGCAGGCAGAGAGAGAGGAAGGGAAGCAGGCTCCCCGCTGAGCAGAGAGCCCGATGCGGGACTCGATCCCAGGACCCCGGGATCATGTCCCAAGCCGAAGGCAGCGGCTTTAACCCACTGAGCCACCCAGGCGCCCCAGCATGTTATTTTTTATTTGCACCATTATGTGGACTGACATTAAAACTTAGAAACATGAAGTGATTTGTCAACATTCCTGTTAATTGTAAGGATTAAAGGGGGGAGTAGAATTAAAGTTTTTCTTTTTGTTATACTATTTGATCTACCATAACTGTACCTCAGAAACGTTTTCTTTGTAACTTGCCTTAGTTTATAGAGTACCCCCACCACACACAACATTTTGTAAAAATTTTCTTTGCTTATGTATTTTATTTCATTTTATTCCTTTTTAAAAGTAGACCCCGTGCCCAACATGGGGCTTAAACTCATGACCCTGAGATCAGAGTCACATTCTCTACGGATTGAATCAACCAGGCGCCCTCACACCATTTTTCTTTTTAATAGTTGAGTAGTCAGACTTTAGCTTCCTTATCATAATTTGACTGTTTTGAGTCTTGTACTTTAGCAAATTATATATAACTCATGACCCTGACATCAAGAGTCGCATGTTCTGCCAACTAAGCTGGCCGGGTACTCCTAACATAAGGTTTTTGGATAGACAAGCATTCACAACATAAAAATATTAAAAATAAAATAAAAAGATAGTGAAAACATAAAAGATAAAAAAAAATAAAAAACATTAAAAAGTAAGACAATGATGTGAAATCTCTTATTCTTCTCTCCCTTTTGCCCCGTTACTCACTCTCCATAACCACCGTTATTCTAAGTCCTGTGTTTCTCCCACTTTTTTATGCAGCTTTGCGCCTTGCGTTTCTTCACTTTTTTTTTTTTTTTTGCTTTTCTTCACTTAATTGACCTTGAAGATTGTTCTGTATCAGTACAGAATTTCTTTTTTTTTTTTTTAAACATCTCTACTATTTCATAGTTTTTTAACCAGTGTTTTGTTATTGGGCACCTCGCCTGTTTCTAGTTCTTCTTTATTACAAATAATGGTGCACTGAGGGGTGTCCTGGTGGCTCAGTCAGTGAAGCGTCTGCCTTGGGCTCAGATCATGATCTCAGGGTCCTGGGATTGAGCCCCAGACTGAGCCCTGCGTTGGGCTCCATACTCAGCAGGGCGTCTGCCTCTGCCCCTCCCCGTGCTGTCTTGTTCTCTTTCTCTCAAATAAATAAAATCTTAAAAAACAAACAAACAAATAATGGTGCGCCGAATAACTTTTAGCACGTACCATTTCACACACCCCATTTCACCCAGAGCTGAAACAGTAGGGTCAAGGTGATGTGCGTCTGTCATTTTGAGGATCTTGCCAAATGGCCCTCTAGAAAGGTTGCATCGACTATGAATGGGGGGGTTTCTGCCAGCCTGACCCGACCGAAGAGATTGCCGCCTTCAGACTGCTTCCAGCCACTTCCAGACTGTCACCTCTCATGTAGCAGGTGACGTCAGCATCTCGGTGCAGCCCGTCGTGGGGGGAAAAGCCAGGTGTGGACAAGCCAGTAGAGGGCTCTACTGTGTATTGACTTACACTTTTTTAGTACTTATTTTTAATTTTTCAAATTACGTGAGTTAAAACTAAGTTTTCCCCCCTTTAAAAACCAGTTTCCCGTTCCCCTTCCTTGCAGCCCACAGGCTTGCTTTCTCTATTCCCTGTTACATCTGCCAGAGTCAGGTTTCTGGGGACGCAGCAGGACCCGTGCTCGTTCTGATCGAGCTGTGGGGCTGGTGAAGGAAAACAAACCCTTCTCCCTCCTTGCCTCTGACAGCCAGAGTGGAGGTCAAAGTGAAGGACTGTCTAATCATCTGTATTCCTCTGAAGGGATTGGTACGGATGCTCCCTGCCACAGTCTCCTGGGATGGGCACTTGCTGCTTCTGGTCAGAGCCAGCTTATCTGGAACTAAAAGGGGCAAATCTACATGAGCCTTAATTAGGAATTTTGAAATATGTGACGGCTCTTTACCAGTATAATCTCTGACTCTCCTCCCCTCAAAAAAAAAAAAAAACAAACCATATATAACTATATACACATATGTCCATGTAAGTATGTGTAGTTTCATGTTCAGGGAGTTGACTGTTTTTAATTGTATAATTGACATAAAACATTAGGTTCATAATGATTTGATATTTGTGTACATTGTATAATGATCACGTAGTAACTCTAGTTAACATCTGAGACCTTTGACTTTTTAAATGTGTTTTTGGAACTCATATATTGTTTCTCTTTACCCTTAGGTTCTTGGAGTGCTAAGTCAAGATGGTATAATGAGATTCATCAATATACAGACTTGTAAACTTCTCTTTGAAATTGGGAGTCTTGATGAAGGAATTAGCTCATCAGTAATTAGCCCACATGGACGGTACATTGCATCCATTATGGAAAACGGAAGTCTGAACATATACTCAGTTCAAGCTCTAACCCAGGAAATAAATAAGGTATGTGATCAAGTAAAGAACATCACAATTTTTTTTTTTTTAAGATTTAAATGCTGTATCATCAAAAATAAAATCTCGGCGCCCCTGGGTGGCTCAGTCGGTTAAGCGTCGATCTTCGGCTCAGGTCATGATCCCGGGGTCCTGGGATAGAGCCCTGCATCGGGCTCCCTGCTCAGTGGGGAGCCTGCTTCTCCCTCGGTGCTTTTCCTTCCTCTCTTTCTCTCAAATAAATAAAATCTTAAAAACAAACAAAATTTTTATGCCCTGATTTTCTAAATTCCTTGGACCTTATCCATACATCTGGTGTTGGTTTTTTTTCCCCTCTTCCTCCCAAAGCCACATGTCCCTTACAACCCCAAGATTAAGATTCACAGGCTCTACCCACTGAGCCAGCCAGGCCCCTCCACACTTTGCTTAGCTGTGCTCCTTAACTTGCTGCCGTCCTCATAGGCATCTCTGTGGGTCCCTGTCCCGTTCAGTGTGCCTCTCATGATCTTCTTCCCAGAAGAAATTTTCAATCCCGGTCTCTTCATTTCTGTCCCAGTCTTTCTTCCCATCTTACAGGCTACAAATCTTGGTGCACGAGGACTGTTTCTATATATCTTTAGATCTAGCTAATATTAAGTCGTAATTCTTAAATTTGAAATAATACCTATGTAAATGCGGCCTGTTGTCCCTCTCCATGTTAACCGTCCCTGTATTTATACTGAGTAACAACTCTTGAGTTCACAGTAATTTAATCCAAAATACCAAAACTCAGAGCCCTTGGGGTCTGCCTCTGCCTATCAGTCCGTCTTTTATATAGCATGGTTCTAGAAGAATACTGTCGTCATCGTTTCTAAGCAGCTTCCTTCCTTTTGCCTGATGCTTGAAGTCCAGACTCGAAGGCCTGACTGTCAGAGTCTTCTCTAATCTTGCCTACTCTTCCTGTCTAACTTACTTCCCCCAGACTTGTAGTTTCCCTCATGTCCCCCCATAGACTCCATTCTCATTTCTACATCTGTGGCAGTGTTCATTTCACCTAAAATATACTTCCCACTTCTCCTTTATGGTTATCTAGAATTTCCCTGGCTTGTTGCCTAGTCTCATTGTCTGTGTGTAGCCTTGTGAGGTCCGAGTCCTTGCTGGCCCTGACAGGGACTTTGCTGAGCACCTGGTCTGATCATTTCCTTTTTTTTTTTTTTTTAAGATTTTATTTATTTATTTGACAGACAAGTAAACAGAGAGGTGGCAGAGAGAGAGGAGGAAGCAGGCTCCCTGCTGAGCAGAGAGCCTGAGCAGAGAGCCTGATGCGGGGCTCGATCCTAGGACCCTGAAATCATAACCTGAGCCAAAGGCAGAGGCTTTAACCCACTGAGCCACCCAGGCACCCCGTGACCATTTCCTTTTATGGACGAAGAAGCTCGAGCCTCAGCCTCATCACACAGCTAGTCATCAGCCGGCCCCATGCTCAGTTCTTCAAATGACACAGTCTTTTTGCTATGTGTGTGCTCCTTCTCGTCCTCTTTATCTTTTTTTTTTTTTTAATTAGACAAGTGATAATGTCAAGGCAGAAAAAAAATCAAAGGATAACAGATAAGCAAAGAGATGAGAATCACTCAGTCCCTCGTTTCTCAGATGATTTTTGGGGTGTATATTTTCCTAGGCTTTTTTTCCCTATGTTTGTAAACGTAGAGAGTCCATGCTCATTCTTTATGGATTCTGTAACTGTGAATTCACCTCCTGGTAAAAATACATTTGTGACCCTGGGCAGTACTCAGCACACACTGACGCGTTCACACCAGCCGAGCCCCGGAGCCCCGAGGGGCTGAGCTCCTCTGCCCGGGTCACGCCTGGCAGCGCTTGGCCTTCTTATTTCCACTCTCATTCTGCAAATGAGTGTCCTTTGCCCGGTCTGTTTACTGTCACATTTTTCCCAGGTCTGTGCTTTTTGTTGTTGGTTTTGCTCTTTAAATGCCCCCCTCGCCCCCGCACACCGCTGACCTGCTAAGCGCAGGAAGGTTGCGGTGCGTAAGCTTAGTCCCCGCACGCTAATGGTGCTGTGGGCATGAGTTCGGCGCTCACGAGTCAACCATGTGTACGCAACAACTGTCTTTGAATACAGACAGACGCTGGACAAAGTTCTGTGTTGATCGGTTGACAGAAATGCTGTGATCACTGGCTCCCAGGGCCGAGCGGTATCTCCGCCAGGAGCGGTGATCAGTATCACTAACTCCGTACTTGGCGCTTCTTTATAGGACGGGACTGCTGTGAATACGGAGCAGCTACTCTGCGTGCGCGCATGCGCATTGCTTACATTTTCTTAATATGGAATCAGCCTCATAAACATTGACAATTGTAATGACATATTGTTTGCTCTTAAGGAGGGTTTTCAGCTTAGCTGAATTTTGCAGGAGCTACAGGTACAGGTTATTAATAGAAGTGGGCAGAGAGACCTGGGAAAAACCGGAGAGTAGGTCAGTGACTTCCTCTCTGCTGTTTGTTAAGCAAATTAACATCATACTGACCGGAAAAGCTAGCGTATAACGGAAGTAGGATAATCCTTTTTTCTTTTGCTTTTGTACACATTCCCAGCGCCGTCAGTGTTTTTCTTACTTTTGCAGGCGTACAAGGAGGCTCAGGTCTGTAGTTTCTGCAAAACTGACCCATGTCCCATTCCTTCAAGGTCTGTTTTTTGGCCATTGGAGAATTAATTACTGGTATTGTGCTAATAAGCAAGCTAATTCATACCTGTGTATTGAAGTTTTAACACTACTAGGGTATGGCTATGCAGGTCATATGTTAGGCCCTAATTTTTGTGAGATTGTATTTCGTGGAAGCACGTGGAATTCAAGAAAAAAAGATGTGGCACTAGAATAGAAAAGAAATTGGTTTTTTTTTTAGATTTACTTGACACAGAGAGAGAGCACAAGTAGGCAGAGGGAGAGGGAGAAGCAGACTCTCCGCCAAGCAGGGCTCGATCCCAGGACTCCGGAATCATGACCTGAGCCGAAGGCAGATTCTCAACCAAGCGAGCCACGCAGACTCCCCTAGAATAAAAATTTTAGTAAAGATTTGGAAGAATGGGTTGAGTTTAGAAGTTAATTCAAGGATATTAAAAGTGGGCAATATTCAGAAGTCAGGCCAGTTTTAATTGCATTTCATAGATGAAATGAAAGAATTGAAAAATTAAATCATAGAGTAGGTGGCAATCATACTTTTTTTTTTTTTTTGGACCAGAGCTATTGTTTTATTTTCCATTATCCTTGAGTTCTTTCTTGATGTGAATAAATGACAATGTCTCTGAGAAAAACACTATTTAAAAAACCTTATTGAGAGGCATCTGAGTGGCTCAGTGGGTTAATCCTCTAAGGTTAAGCCTCTGCCTTCTGCTCAGGTCATTATCTCAGGTTTCTGGGATCGAGCCCTGCGTCGAGCTCCCTGTTCAATGGGGAGCCCGCTTCCCCTTCTTTCTCTGCCTGCCTCTCTGCCTACTTGTGATTCCTCTCTCTGTCAAATAAATAAATAAAACCTTTAAAAAAAATCCTTATAGAATCAGTTACAACTGTGGGCACCTGGGTGGCTCAGTTGGCTAAGCGTCTGTCTTCACCTCAGGTATTGTGATCCCGGGGTCCTGAGATTGAGTCCCACATCAGGCTCTCTGCTCGGCGGGGAGTCTGCTTCTCCCTCTCTGCCTTCTGCTCTGACTACCTGTTCTTGCTCACATTGTCTCTCTCTGTCAAATAAACTTTAAAAAGAATAAAAAACAGTTACAACTTTAGATGCTTTTTATAGTAATGTCAAAGCAAAAATTTAGTATCTATGCCATGTATATAATCACATTACCTACTGTTTACATTTTACAGTGTTATGTATTCATCATGGCAATAAGGGAAGACTTTTTTTTTTAAGATTTTATTTATTTGAGGGACACCTGGGTGGCTTAGTGGGTTGAGCCTCTGCCTTCAGCTCAGGTCATGATCTCAGGGTCATGGGATCAAGCCCCGCATTGGGCTCTCTGCTCAGCAGGGAGCCTGCTTCCCCCTCTCTCTCTCTCTGCCTGCCTCTCTGCCTACTTGTGATCTCTGTCTGTCAAATAAATAAATAAAATCTTTTTTAAAAAGATTTTATTTATTTGAGAGAAAGCACGAGAACTAGTGAGCATGAGCGGCTGGGGAGGGGGCATTGTGGGGGGCAGAGGGAGAGGGAGACTCCCCACCGAGCATGGAGCCTGACACAGAGCTCGATCCCAGGACCCTGAGATCATGACCTGAGCTGAAGTCAGCTGCGTAACCCGACTGAGCCACCCAGGCGCCCCAGGGAAGACTTTTTTGGACTCAGACAGTAGGCTGCACGTTTCAAAAGCAAAAGTCCTAAACCCCTGAAGATAACATGAGAAAAATCTTTGAAACCTCAAAGTAGTCTTTTAGTCGTCTATGTTATAAAAAAGGGTCAAGATGTTTGCTTTGTTCTGCTTTTTTCTTCTGGGAGTATGAGGGGAGGAGGTCAAAAAGTTTGGTATCCTTTTCAAAGAGCTTTCCCGAGGAGTGGTTATTCATTTTCATTAGACATTATCTTGGAAGATCACTGTCTGGCTTTCATGACAATGTGAATGCAAGGTACTGTGTCTAACGTGTGTTTTTTTGAAATCTGATGTGTCCATTTGGACATATAGTATCTTCCCTGGGTTCTTCTTCTCTGTTTTCATATGAAAGGAATAGGCACTTTGGCTTCCAGAAAAATCTTTTAAAAATCACACATCCACCTTGTCTTTGATTTGGGTCTGGGCTAATTACTAAGAAAACTTTTAGAATAATGGCCTTGAACATTTAAATGGTCTGTGAAAGTCATTGTACTTTCATAATATTTAGAACTCAGGAAGCCTGGGTTACCTTATCTGCTCATTTCCTTTGAACACGGATCTTTTGATTTCAAAGTGGTATTATTCATAGAGAGAATGTGCTAGTGAATCATTTTCCCTTAAGTAAATTGTTGGGGTTAATTTTCTTGTTATTTTCCCATAAAAATGAGAGGTGCTGTCCAAATTTCTCGTTAAGCTGTTGATGCCGTAGGGGACTAACAGCCTTCTCTGCGGAGTCAGGGACAGAGAGGCAGGCGTCCCACGCCTCTAGAGGAATGTTGTTTGACAACTCCCTCAAAGAAGTTCACTTGAGCCCGAAGAATACTAGGGCGCTTCTCTTCCTGTTCTAGGAGGGCCCTATGTCCAACTGTGCCTTCTCTGCCGATTATCACCAAACCACTAATTTTATCACGCAAGTGTAAAAAAAATAGATTAGGGGTGCTTGGGTGGTATCTGCCTTTGGCTCAGGTCGTGAAGGTCGTGAAGCCCTGGGGTCCTGGGATCGAGTCCCACATCAGGCTCTCCGCTCACTGGGGAGTCTGCTTCTCCCTCTGCCTCTGCCTCCTCCCCACCCCGCACAAGCTCACTTGCTCTCTCTCTCATGCTTGCTCTCTCAAATAAAACATCTTTTTTAAAAAAATCGATTGATAGACTATGATTTAAGGCCAGCTTTCAAGGGATAATTAAATTTTGTATTGTTGTTAGTCATGTATCTTAACTGTGTTCTTCAAAGGAATTTGGCAGAAATTTAATTTAACGACAAGGGAACATTCTTGGATATTTTTGGACACTTTTTGCTTGAAAAATAGTGATGCATGTTAAGGCACATTATGAAACTGGTCACCACAACTTCTGCAAATCCTGCATGGACAGGTCTGTTTTCCAAGGATAACCACGAGATTTTATTTTTTTCCCCCTTTTCAGCCACCTCCTCCCTTAGTGAAAGTGATTGAAGATGTGCCCAAGCGTAAACTGAATTCCGGGGACCTTAAGATGAAAGTAACAACGGGAAGGGTCCAGCGGCCGGCAAAATTAAGAGAAAACAGAATGCAAACCAGAATCCTAAAGCAAGACCTGGCTGGTAGTTTTGAAAACAAAGAGGTAAGAATATATTATAATTACACTTTTGTTTGTCATAGACTCTGCTGTGGACAAGATACCTTAGGCCATCATCACTTGTCCCTGTCTTAGAAGTTAAAGGAAAGATATGAAGAGAAAAAAGTTGTAACTGAAATGACAACTTCTAAATTTCTAAGTTTTAAATGTATAATTAGTACATGTTTATGGTTTTTAAAGAAGTCAAACAGTACAGAAGTGCACTGGCCAGTACGCTAGCCGCTAGCCACGGGTGACTAATGAGAACCTGCGATGTGCTTAGTCTGAGCGGAGATGTGCTGTGTAGGGGAAATACTCATCTGATATTGAAAACTTCGTAGAAGCAGAGGAATATAAAATATCTTGGAGTGCCTGGCCGGTTCAGTCAGAAAAGCGTGCGACTCTTGATCGTGGGGCCGTGATTTCAAGCTCCACCTTGGCTATAGAGATGACTCAAATAAGTAAATACATTTTTACGAAAGGAATATGAAATATATCTTACTAGTAATTTAGTAATTTTGATTATAGGTTGAAATGATAATATTTTGGTTACGTTGGGTTCAGTGAAACATTATTAAACTTAATTTTACCTGTTTCTTTTTTACATTCTTAATGTAGTTCTAGAAAACTTAAAATTACATTCGTGGCTGGCGTTATCTGTTAGTGCTAGTATAGAAGGTTATGAAGGGAAAAATAAAAATATACCTTTCTCCCTTCTGTCCTGCCCGCTCTTCTCCCCACGTCCCTGAGGTAACCACTGCTGGTCGTCGTTGCTTCCTTCAGAAGTCTTCCCTGCGTGTGTAGACATACGCCCTTCTGCGTGTCTTAACCTTCCTATTTCTTCTTTATTACGTGAATGGAATCATACTATAGCACTGTTCTGTGACTTTCATCACTTAATGTGTTGACTGTCTGTTCGCATTTATGCCTGTGGTGCTACAACATTTAAAAAATACTCGCATTGTATTGCCCTTGTGGCTCTACCTTGGTCTTAATTTACTCTGCTTAGCTGGCATTTGGATGGTGTCGTGAATCTCCTGTTAATATAGTCCGTGATGCGGTGCATAGTCTTATACAGTGATCTTCAAACATTTGGACAAATGTATCTGGAGAAGGAGAATTTTTAAGTCACAGTATGGACAAAAATTTTGATGGTAGAAGCCAAATGGTTCTAAGAAAGAATATACCACCTTGCCTTTCTCCTTAGGATGATCTGTTACCGTGTGTGTGTGTGTGTGTGTGTGTGTGTGTGTGATTTATTCAAGAAAAACTTAGAAACAACCAAAATGATCAATGGCATATAAGTTATGATAGAGCTAGACACTAGAAACCTAAGAATATGTAAGAGGAAAGGGAAATAATTACAGTATGTTAAATATAGAAAGCAAGTTACAAGAACTATGTACTTGGATATCAGTTTGATTTAAAAGGAACAGGAGTACCTGTGTATTATTTTCGAAGAAAAACCAAAATGCTAATAGAATTAGCTTTAAGGGAAGGGCTTTCAGTCAGTTTTATTTTCTTCTTTCATATATATTTTTTTTATTTTCCTAATTTTCTGCAAAAAGCATATTTTACTTTGGAGTTGAAAGTAAATATAAATATCAGTAAAGAGGTTGCTAACATTTTCAAGGACTTTTAAAACTTTTTATTGACATTAAATCAGTCACAAACAGAAAAGTACACCTAAACATACAGCTCAGTGAATTTTTACAGACTGGACACACCTGTGTGATTGGCACCCAGACCAAAAATAGGCCATTACCAGCACCCCAGAAGGGCCTCTCCTGGTCCCTTCCAGACACTTTCCCCCTCTCCCCCAAGGATGACTACTCTCCTGACTTATAATACATACCTTAGTTCTGCCTTTTTTTGTTCTTATATAATTGGATCATTCAGTTTGTATTCTTTTGCATGTGGCTTCTTTCTTGCAACATTATGTTTGATTTATGTTTGAGAAATCCATAGTTGTAAATCATTCACTCATAGCTGTATAAAATTCTATCATGTGAATAAACCAGATGTTATCCATTCTGTAGTCAGTAGGCAGTTGGATGGTTTTCTTTTTCTTTTTTTTTTTTGCTGTTAGAAGTAGAGCTGCTGTGCACATTGTGGCTTCTCTGTTGGTGAACATAGGACACGTTTATGCTGAATATAAACCTAGGAATGGAATTACCGGCTTGCTGGCAATGCTTCTGTTCTGCTGTAGTAAGCTGTCAGTTTCCCCAGGAAGGTGATTGAGACAATTTATATTCCCACCAAGAGGTATTAGAGAGCTCTAGTTGCTCCAAATTCTCACCAACACTTAACGTTTGTCACATTAATTTTAATGATCTCTTTTTCCCTCGGAGCGTTGTAAAACTGTGAAACCCACATAAAAAGAAAGAGGAAAAAAGTGTTATCTACCAGGGAAATTGATTAGAAACCCAGGGGCCAGAGTTTTCAGTGGAGGCTGGTTATGTAGGCATCCTCTGTTCAGTACATTGCAAAATCCAGGCCTCTACAAGGAAAACAGGTGTTCGGCCTAAATCACAGTGTACGAACAATTTACACACAGTGAGCCACTCTTAGAGGTTCTGCGGATAGTGGGAACTTTCCCAAAACCCAGGATTCTAGACCCCAGACAGCCTTGCAAGTATGCCTTTCTAAGGCATAGCATTCACAGACCTGCCATGTTAACACTTTTCTAGACATACCTGTATCCACATTAAGAAACAGAGTATTACCGGTAGCCTTGTAGCTCCTGTAGCCACATTTCTTTCCCTATCCTATAGATGTAACTATCGTCCTCATTTTTGTGTAAATTATGTCCTCGATTTTCTTTATAGTTTTATTCCCTCTATAATCCTTAACTAAATATTGGTTAGCTTTTTAAAAAAATTCAGTTTAATTAATATATAGTGTATTATTAGTTTCAGGGATAGAATTTAGTGTTTCATCAGTTGCATATAACATCCAGTGCTCATTACAACACGTGTCCTCCTTAATGGCCATCACCCAGTTACCCCATCCCCCCACCAAGCTCCCCTCCAAAAATATTGGTTACTTTTAGAAAGCTAAGTAGCAGGCACAAATCTTGCTGTGTAAAGATAGGACAATATTGTTCCTGTTCATTGAATGTTCTAATGAGAAAGTAAGCTGAATGATACCTCTGGGACATGGCCTGACCTCAACTTTGCTGAGAATTTAATCAGGAGCCTTTTCTAGGATAACTGGGGGATGATCACAGTTGACTTCTGGGAAATAAAAGAGGCACCACCACCGTCAAGGTAGCTGGCGGTGCCCTTGAATGAGTCAAATTTGGAGATCCTACAGAAATGGGTCAGAGAGTGGGCTGTTCCTACACAGTCCACGGCCAGCTGTAAGGAGGAGGTCTAAGTAGAACCTTTGTACAGGCTGAACTTCGCCTCTTCCCCTAATCTTGGCATCGGGTTGTGGAAGGGGAAGTAGGAACTCTATCCTTACGTGGTCAAGATAAGAACAGATAAAACTCAAGCCAGACTCACCTGGGTATTTTATCTCCATTTACAAAGCGGTCGGGTGGCAGTAGGTGTCTTGCTGATGACAAGAGTGAATGGGTCTCTTTCCTTGATTCTATTGCTCCAGCCTGGTCTTCTGGCTCTGGCGCAAGGCTCTCAAGCGGGAATCTTCCTTCACCATCATCTTGGTTGTCCCTTCGCTCCCTCTTACATTGGATTGCCTTTTTTTTTTTTTAATGGTAAAAAGGGCATTGCACTAAGTCAGAAAAATCTGGCTTTGATGGGGCGCTTGGGTGGCTCAGTGGGTTAAAGCCTCTGCCTTCGGCTCAGGTCGTGATCCCGGGGTCCTGGGATCGAGCCCCGCATCGGGCTCTCTGCTTACCAGGGAGCCTGCTTCCTCCTCTCTCTTTGCCTGCCTCTCTGCCTACTTGTGATCTCTGTCTGTCAAATAAATAAATAAAATCTTTAAAAAAAAAATAAAAAAAAAAAAGAAAAATCTGGCTTTGAGTCTTAGCCAAGACATACTGAATAGGTTGGTGTCACTGAGCTCTGACCCACCCATTTTCTCGAAATAAGAACAACATCCCATCTGTTTCATTGAGTTGTTAGCATCAGATGAGGTCATCTCCAAAATAGGCTTTATCATCTCCAAATCTTTAAAGTAATTTTTCCATTAAAATTGGAATTGACTTGGGGCACCTGGGTGGGTCACTTGGTTCAGCGACTACCTTCCACACAGGTCATGATCCCAGGGTCCTGGGATCGAGCCCCACAACGGGCTCCTTGCTCAGTGAGGAGCCTGCCCCCCTCCTCCCTCTACCTGCTGCTCTGCCTACTTATGATCTCTCTCTGTCAAATAAATAAAATTTAAAAAATAAATAAATGAAATTTAAAAAAAAGATTAGAATTGACTTAAAATTGACTTAGAAGTAAGAAGGGAAAAAGTGAAAGTGTGGGGAGAGAGAGAAGGAAGAAAGTACTGGGATGCATTGCCGTGGCTGCAGGGGTTAGCAGCTGACAGCCCGTCGGCCACATCTGTCTTCTCGGGAAATGTTTACATTTTAAATATCTACATAATATCCTTGATTTTGCCTCTTGGCCCACAAAGCCTAAAACATTCACTCTCTGATGCTTTACAGGAAATGTCAGTCAAACCCAGATCTACAGTAATGTGTCATGAACTTTATCTGCTATGTATATGCATACTGGAGAGAGAGAGAGAGAGAGAATAGAGAGTCCCATAATGTAAAAATATTTTTTAAAGATTTATTTTATTTGACAGAGATCACAAGCAGGCAGAGAGGCAGGCAGAGAGAGGAAGGGAAGCAGGCTCCCTGCTGAGCAGAGACCGCCCCCTCCCCCCCCCCCCCCCCCCCCCCGATGCAGGGCTTGATCCCAGGACCCTGGGATCATGACCTGAGCTGAAGGCAGAGGCTTTAACCCACTGAGCCACCCAGGCATCCCTAAAAATATTTTTTTAACTGTGTGTTGTGTTATAAAGTTGGAAAGCCAACCAGGTGCCTGGGTAGCTCAGTTAGTTGAGTGTCTGACTCTTTGTTTCAGCTCAGGTCATGATCTCAGGGTCGTGAGATCGAGCCCCGTGTTGGGCTCAGTGCTTGGCGTAGCGTCTCCTTGAGATTCTTCTCCCCTCTGTCTCTGCTTCTCCCCCTGCTTGCTCTCTCTCTCTCAAATAAATAAATAATGAATAATATCTTTAAATAAATAAATAAATGAGGAAAGCTAGAAAGCCGCTGTGGGCTAGATTTCACCTTTTCAGTTTTGGAATTACGTCACTTACTGACTTTTTTTTTTTTTTTTTTTTCTTTTTTTTAAAGAATGAGTTGTCAGATGGATTAAACAAAAAGCGTTTACAGATCTTATTAAAAGGCTATGGTGAATATCCCACAAAATACAGGTACCATTTACTTTCTTTCATGTTAAATCAGTGTTACCCCCCAGATTGTTCTTGGTTAAAATGATGTTTTTATTTCAGAATGTTCATTTGGCGTTCTCTGCTCCAGCTGCCTGAAAACCACACTGCATTCAGCAGCCTGGAAGACAAGGGTGTGCATGTGGCATTTCTCAACCTTCACAAGAAGTACCCCATCAGAAGCAGGAAACTGCTCAGAGTGTTACAGAGGTGTGTTCGGTATAGTGCAGCAATGTGTGTACCTTCCTCTAGATGTTTATTAATTACAAATGGGAAGAGAGTCATTTTATAGTAGAGAAACTCGGCCAGTGCCACCATAACCAAGTAGTCAGATTTGAAATCCCCAGTAATGATGTACATCAGTAAGTTGCACAGCACTTCCCTGGTGTTCTTGCCAGAAATTTAGAACCTCCCTCTAAATCGTGAGAAGACATTGAGGGACAGTCTATAAAATAACTGTGTAGCATTCCTCAAAAATGTCAGTGTCCGAAAGACTGGGAGCTTCCACACGGGAAGAACCTATGGGGACATAGCAAAGAAATGCAGTGTGGCACCCTCGGTTGGCAGAACAATAGAATAACACCTAGCAAAGTGGGAAAAATGATAAAATCTGAATGAAGTCTGGTACAGTTAATAGCACAGTACCAGTTAATTTCTTAGTGTTGATAATTGTACTGTATTTATGCAAGATGTTAACATTAGAGTAATTTGACTAAAGGATATACAGGAACTCTCTACTGATTTTGCAACTTTTTGTAAACCTAAAACTATCTCAAAACAAAAAGTTAAAAAAAAAAAAAAAGAAACCTTAAAAGTATCAGGAGTAAATATAGAATTACAGTCTTAGAGTAAGGCAGGTCTTTTTAAGCTTTGACATATCCAGAAGAGATTGATATGAACACAAATCTCTACATATAAGAACATTCCCCAAAGATACATGTAAAACTGAGAAAGTATATACAAAATGTAGGACAAATAAAAGGCTGGTTTCTATATGAACTATTCATGTAAATGAGTGTAGAAAGAGCCAACCAATAAAAAATGGAAAAAGGATTGAATGTGTAGTTCATAGCTGGAGATATGGTTCTTAAGCATGAAAAGATGCTGTACCTCCCTTATAATAAATGCCAATTAAAATTACAGTGAAAAAAAATATATATATATACATTTAAAACCACATTGAGGGGTGCCTGGGTGGCTCAGTGGGTTAAAGCCTCTGCCTTTGGCTCAGGTCATGATCCCAGGGTTCTGGGATTGAGCCCCGAATCGGGCTCTCTGCTCGGCGGGGAGCCTGCTTTCTCTTCTCTCTCTGCCGGCCTCTCTGCCTACTTGTGATCTCTGTCTGTCAAATAAATAAATAAAATCTTTAGAAAAAATAAAAATAAAACCACATCGAAATGCCATTTCTCACCTAGACCAAAGATTTAAAAAGAAGGATAATAAAGCACATTGGCCAGAGTGAGAAAATGGGCATCCCTTTACTCTGCTACTGAGAATGTGAGTAGACACTTTTTTGCAGAGAATAATTTGGCACTGGCTATTGAAATTAATGCATATGTTTTTTGACTCAGCAATTTCACATCTAGGAATTTATCCAAATCCATATTCCTGCATGAAGAATGATGTAAATAAAACATTAAGCATGGCATTATTTATAAAGGGTTAGAAACTACTTAAATGCCCAGTTAAGGCCAAGTTAAAGAAATTAAGGTGTCTCTGTACAAAACTGTCTTGCATATCAGAGCTCTGTGTCTACTAATAATGAACTTTTTCCAAGATGCTATTAAGTGAAAAACACAAGGTGCAACACAGTGTTTATACAAACCTTTGTGATTTTTTAAAAAAGGATCTATACTTTTAACAGTGGTTCTGGAGAAGTAAGCTAGATGATAAAGGTAGGAGGGAGAATTTTCATCAAATATACCTTCTGTAGCAAATTTTTTATCAGTTAAATGTATTGTTTAGTCAAATTTTCATAATAAACTGTTCTCTGGTCTTTATTTCCTTACCTGATTCACAGAACCCTATCTGCGTTAGCTCACTGGTCTGCCATCTTCAGCGACACGCCGTATCTTCCGCTCTTGGCATTTCCATTTGTAAAATTATTCCAGAACAATCAGCTCATTTGTTTTGAAGTTGTTGCTACTCTCATAAGTAAGTAAATAAGTACTAAATAATGAAACCAAGAGTGGATTTCCTGTATAATTCTCTGATGTCTTTGCAGCTTTGCAACATTTAATAATTCCCGTGTTAAATAATCAGCATGGAATGGAGAGTTCGGACATTTATACATAAACCTTTTCATTTACAAGAAAATTTGGATAGTTGCATTTTAGAAGATACTGTTACAGCTTAGATTTTGTTAGTAGAAAGGAAGCAGGGGCACCTGGGTGGCCCTGGGTCGGTTAAGAATCTCGCTCAGGGGGCGCCTGGGTGGCTCAGTGGTTAAAGCCTCTGCCTTTGGCTCGGGTCGTGATCTCAGGGTCCTGGGATCGAGCCTCACATGGGGCTCTCTGCTCAGCGGGGAGCCTGCCTCCTCCTCCTCTCTCTCTTTGCCTGCCTCTCTGCCTACTTGTGATCTGTCTGTCAAATAAATAAAAATCTGTAAAAAAAAAAAAAAAAAGAATCTCGCTCAGATCATGATCTCAGGGTCCTGGGATCCTGCCTTTGTCCGGCTCCCATCTCCATTTGTGCGTGCACACATGTTCTTTCTCACAAATAAATAAAATCTTTAGGGGAAAAAAAAAGTAAGGAAGCAGATGCTTCTTCACTTACTGAAAATCAGTTTATTATTAATAGGACTGTAGTAAGTAAGGCAGGATTTAGCACACAGTGCCTGTTGTAGCGGTGCTAACTGCCGTCCTTATTCTCAGCAGCCAGAGTGAACATTTCTTGAGAACTTTCTGTGTACCAGATACCGTTCTCCATGTTTGTCTTTATTAACTTATCTAAATCTTAACAGTCCTATGAGGTGGGCATTGTTATTTCGTTTTTTATAACTGAGGAAACTGAGGCACACAGAGCTTAAGTTCCCAAGGGTAGGTTGGGACAGAGCAAGGAGTTGAACCCAGACAGACTGTGTAGCCTGTGCTCTCAACCATTGTGTTTACTGCTTGCCATCTACCCTGAAAAGTGAGTCCTTTTTTCATACTGGTATAATCGGGTCAGTTAAACAGTCAATAAACTGAATCCAGTTATAGATTTATTTAACGAAAATAACCAATTTTATATGTATTTTAAATTGCCTTAAAAGGTTTTCTTGTACAGAGGAGATAAGCACTTAACTGTAATTACAGTAAAATTTTGAGAAGTAGAAATAAAAAGATTCCAGCATACATACTGTGAATACTATATTTCTCCTTTTTTTTGTTCATTTAATTGCATTGCATTTGCTTTGATAAATTTTTACTGATTGGAGAAAATATAGGAGAACATACAAAAGAAAAGAAAATTCACCCATGTTCCTCCTCCTCATTGATAATCTTTGAGAATGTATTGATGAATTTCTTATAAAAGCATTTCCCCAAATCATTAAATATTCTTGAAAAACATAGTTTATTCCCCACGTAATATAATATTTCATCATTTAGGTGTATCATCATTTAGTCCCCTGACTGCTAGACCATTAGTTTTTTAAATAATTTTTCTGTACTTTTTAAGCAGTTTTTAAATTTTTGTGATTTTACTACTTTTATTTAATATGTTAGATACATTTCTCTTTTTATAAACTTTATAAATATCTTATTGACTGTAATCTTTTCCCCCTTCATGACTCTAATATTCTATAATGTAGAGGTCCTAGTTTAATTGGTTGTTGGACATTTAGGTTATTTCTAACTTTTACCTGAAGAAACAATGTTATAACTGTCTTCACATATAAATATGTATAATATTGTCTCTTGGTCAGTTCTTAGAATTGGTATTATTAGGTCATAAAATATAAATATTCTAATTGATTCCTCAAAAAGGTTTTCCGAGTTTACTCTGGCAACAACACTCGGAGTTTTAAAAGGAAAAGAAGCAACTCAACAACAAAAGGACAAATAATCTCATTTTTATATGGGCAAAGGCTTTGATTAAACGTTTCTCCATAGAAGATACACAAATGACTACATGAAAAGATGCTCCAGATCATTAGTCATTAGGAAACGCAAATCAAAACCACACTGAGGTACCACTTTGGGATGGTACCTCTGGGATGGCTGTAATTTAAAAACAGGGAAAAAAACAAGTGTTGATAAGAATGTGGAAAAATTCTAACCTTCATATATTGCTGGAAACATAAAATGGTGGTCACTGTGGAAAATTGGCAATTTCTCAAGAAGTTAAACATAAAATTACCATATAATCCAGCAATTGCATTCTTAGGGATATACCCAAAAGAACTAAAAACAGAGACTCAAACAGATACTTGTATGTGAATGTCGGTGGTGGCGTTATCCCCAACAGCCAGAAGGTGGAAACAGCCCAAGTATCATCGCTGTTAACAGATGAATGGGTAAACTGTGTATACAGTGGAATATGGTTCAGACGTATAAGGGAATGGACCCTGAAAGCTAGGCGCAAAAGAACAAATTTATATAAAATATCTCAAACAGGCAAATTTATGGACACAGAAAATAGATTAGAGGTTACCAGGGCTTGGGGGAGGTAGGAATGGGAGATTAGTACTAAATGGGTACAGGGTTTCTCTTTGGGAAAAGATTTTGCACATAGTGATGGTTGCACAACGTCGTGCATTCAGTTACGGCACTGATTTGCAGGCTCAAAAATGGTTAAAATGGCAAATGATATCTTACCATAAGAAAAGCTGTTCATAACTAGGTAAGCATGCAAAACTATATTTTATTTCCAGTAAAATCTTGTTATATCGCTGGCGTGTGGTTCTGTGCCAAGGAATTGATTTTCTCTTCTAGGCCCGATTTAAATCTAGGAGATTGCCATGGTCAGCATGAGTAGCTGGGAATTTTCATCAAGGGTCTGAAACCGGTTTTATTCAAGGAGCACTACCTGACCTCCGACTGAATGTTAGCACTGCTCGCAATAAACCACTGTTCAGCTTTTTAGGTTCACGGTCTAGTTGGGACCTGGGAGAAAGTCTGAAGGAATATAGTCCGTTTGATGTATAATTTGGAATATGTTTATAAAAGTCATCTTGAAGTGCTCTTTACAGTCTCTTGTATGACCAAGAGGGGGTTCTTCCAGTTTAATCAAGGAACACCCCCGCCCCCGCCCGGGTTACTTGTCTTTATCCTGTTCTCCTTCAGTCCTGTGTCTGGGTCTTCTACACACACTCCTGCGGTGACACCACGCAGAATAGAAGAGAAGGCAAACGCTTACGTATAAAGCGGGGTTTCCCTCATGCCTAATTGAGAACAGTGTTCTCTTAATGAAGATTAGTTGTAAAAATCTGGGCTTC
>NW_019154098.1:17506683-17544056 GCF_002288905.1 Enhydra lutris kenyoni | reverse complement strand
GTGTGTGTGTGTGTGTGTGTGTGTGTGTGTGTGTGTGTGTGTGTGTGTGGTGTTTTAAAATTCCTAGGGCTAGCAGTATCTGAGACACGGTAGACCCATAGCACATGTTGCTGAACTGGATTTTTCTTCCAAAGTTAACTTAAGAACAGCAGTTAAAGAAGCTGAAAGAATTTCTTTTAAAGCTTAGTTTTTGTAAGAGTTTACTTATGCCTTAATTATTAACTCACATTTACTTACTAATAAAGAATTGACTTCTAGAACTTGTAGGCCCTTTTATAACCAGATATAATCCAAAATTCTGCCGATCTAAGTCTTCTTTTGCTAATATGAGAAAGGAGATCATATTGTCAAAGGACAGAACCACAATTCAGTGTTTAGAATAAAAATCCAAGGGCGCCTGGGTGGCTCAGTGGCTTAAAGCCTCTGCCTTCAGCTCGGGTCATGATCCCAGGGTCCTGGGATGGAGCCCCGCATCGGGCTCTCTGTTCAGCAGGGAGCCTGCTTCCTTCTCTCTCTCTCTGCCTGCCTCTCTGCCTACTTGTGATCTGTGTCTGTCAAATAAATAAAATCTTAAAAAAAAAAAAAAATCTGAATTGAATTATTAAGGAGGGCTGTGGTGATTAGACATAGTTCATTAAATGAAACTAACTGATCTCACCAGGGTTTTTGAGGAATGTTTTGGGGGTGCTAGTGGTTACTCAGTGAGTTAATGCGAGCTTTAGAAACATCATGAGCAGAGAGGATTCCGCTTTCCACTGGCTGACTTGCAGAGAATCCCTCAGTCACTGGTTGGGTTTTCAAAGTTAGGTTTACTGAATAAGTTGTTTGTCAATGGCTTAGATTTAAAACCAATTCTGGTGGTTACTTGTTATGGCCGTAGAGCAGTCACTCTTGTCCTAGTAATAGGAACATGTTTATTCTAACATTTAATGGATGGGGGGATATGATACATGCCCATTTGTTTTTATGTGTTTGTGTTGATGTGTAAGATATAATTTTGGGGGTATCTGGGTAGTGAGCTACCAGTTAAGCATCCCACTCTTGGTTTCAGCCCAGGTCATGATCTCAGGGTCATGATATAGAGCCCTACGTCGGGCTCCACATTGGGCATGGAGTCTGCTTAAGATTCTCTCTCTCCCTCTCCCACCCTCCAACCCCCCCCCACACACACTCTCTGTCTCAAAAAAAAAAAAAAGTAATTTTGAACATTTCTTGTAAACTTTTCTAGTTTTGATTAGGTATGAATTTGAGTAGATTTCAGGAGGTTATCACTTAACATTCATCACAATTAATGAAGACTTAAGAAGGAATCTTTTGTAGGAGGGTCATTTTGTTAACCAGGAGAAGGAAGCAGAGTGCCCTGTGGGGAAGATCAGGAAAACTCTGGAAAGTTCTGTTTGTTTTAATGGACACTCTCATTGATTGTGCTCAGTTGAAGAAATTGGCCAATTCTATAAGCCTGAAATACGATGTTAACAGGATGGAAGTTTAAAATCAAAAGTTCTAGAACTCAGAGTTGTTAGGATTTCTTTATTAATGGACATATTGAGGACCTAGAGTGGATACATGTTAGAATTGCCTAGTCCTTGGATAATATAGAATGATAAAGATAAATTTCCATCTTTTTCTTCATAGTCAATTGGTGTCAACACTGGTTTGAATATTTCCCAAATCCTCCCATCAATATTCTCAGTATGATAGAGAATGTTCTGGCATTCCACGACAGAGAACTGCTGCAGCACTACATAGCTCATGACATAACTTCCCAGGTAAGAAGTACGAGGTTTTTAGGATAACATGACTTGTTTTGGAAACTAACATTGGCTCGGGTATAAATAAGACAATTTTCTTGAAAGAATATAATAAAAGAACATACTACCTCTTGTATTTTTAATAGCATTTCATTTTCTTCTTCATTAAACTGCTTTCCCAAAAGTCTATAAAGAAGCGTCCATATTAAGGTAGTTCTTTTCATAATCATTTTGAATATAATGATTTTAACAGCTACATCAAATGTAAGAGAGTATTAGCAAGGACTTATGACTTTTCCATAGAAAACTAATAAGTTTTTCCTTATTTATTTTAGCTGTATGCATGGCCTCTTCTTGAAACCGTTTTTTCAGAAGTACTAACCAGAGAAGAGTGGCTAAAATTATTTGATAATGTCTTTTCCAACCATCCTTCGTTCCTCCTGATGACTGTCGTGGCCTACAACATATGTTCTAGAGCGCCTTTGCTCAACTGCAGTCTTAAAGATGATTTTGAGGTAAATATCCTTGTTCTTAAGTCGCAGGTCTCAAGTTTTCATTTTTTTCCACTGAAGAATCAGTGCATTTATTGAGTACCTGTTGCATGCCCGGTACTGGTGCCAGGTGGGAGAAATGCAGTGGAGAGCAAGGTATACCACATCCCCCCTCTGACCTCGTTGGTCAGTAATCCAGCGGGCCATCCCACACACTATTTGTCTTAAAGTCGTAGATTCAGGAGAGAAACGAGGTAATACTGGAGTTCAGTGCTTGTTGCCTGTTTTAGGATGTTTACCTGCTGAGTCATCATTAATTCTGCGGGTGGTTTTATCAGTGACCCATCCAGTCTGTGACAGTCTGGCTGCCTGTTAACCCCCAAGAAATGGTTACACTGAGAACTCTGAGATGTGGCAGGAAGGTTACTTGAAAGAAAGCGCTAAAGGAGGTTTTTAAAAGGACAGGGTCAGTTGGTTAAGTGTCTGACTCAGTTGGTTTAGGTCACGATCTCAGGGTCCTGGGATGGAGCCTCACCCAAGTCGGGCTCTGCACTCAGTCGGGGGGGGGGGGCGGTTCTGCTTGTCACTGGCCACTCACCCGGCTCGGGCATGTTCCATCTGTGTCTCTCAAATAAATAAATACACTCTTCAAAAAAAAATAAGAAGAGATGTTCTTTTGGTGGATAGGATGAATTGGGTTTGTTACTTCTTTTGCGGTTCCTGTCAAACTCTGTTTTTTTTTTTTCAAGGTTTTTAGTTTTTCTTTTTTTACAAACTTTTTTTTAAAGGTTTTTAGTTTTGTTTTTTAAGATTTTTTTTTATTTTTTTGAGAGAGATTGAGAGATCACAAGCAGGCAGAGAGGCAGGCAGAGAGAGAGGAGGAAGCAGGCTCCCTGCTGAGCAGAGAGCCTGATGCAGGACTCGATCCCAGGACCCTGAGATCATGACCTGAGCCGAAGGCAGAGGCTTTAACCCACTGAGCCACCCAGGTGCCCCTAGTTTTTCTTTTTAAAGATTTATTTGTTTGAGAGAGAGAGTGGGTGGGGAGGGGCAGAGTGAGAGGGACAGAAGGAATCTCAAGCAGACTCCCCACTGAGCATGGAGCCCATCGAGGGGCTCAGTCTCACCACCCCGAGATCATGACCTGAGCCAAAATCAAGAGTCGGAGACTTAGACTGAGCCACCCAGGCACCCCTGTCAAACTTTATTTCTCCTTAATGTTCTCAAGATGCTCAGCTATATATATTTTAGAATTTGGACCTTCCAGCAGAACAAGGTAATGTGGAAACATTTCAGATATTTTTAACGAATCAAGCTAATTTATTTTCAAATTTATTTATTTGGGATTTTGCAAGGAAAAAATCTGAGCAGAAGAGTGTGCTCCATTGTTGGTTAAAGTGTTCTTCTGGTACAAAGGAGGCCTTCGGTTTGAGTTAAAGTTTAAAAAGTATTACTTCAGAAGTTTGGTTTTGAAATTCTTTAGACTTTGAAAACATGAAATTGACTCTTCATCTTAAAACTTGGCTTAAGAAAAGCTCCAGTGCATTTGCCAAAAAAGAAGAGAGAGAAAGAAAGACAAGATTAATTCACACTTTTTAAGCTAACCTTGTTTTAATTTTACCTTGTAATTGCTTTGTTGGCTAACTCACAATTTAAACACAGCGTTTTCTTACAGTATTTTTTTCACCATCGGAATAACCTGGATATAAGTGTTGTCATTAGAGAAGTCTACCGTCTCATGGATGCCACTCCTGCAGACGTTCATCCCAACGGCATGCTTCACGTCTTTGCGGCATTGACAAAAGGGCAGTATCCAGTTTTTAACCAATATCCCAAGTTTATCGTGGACTATCAGACACAGGAGCGAGAAAGAATAAGGAACGATGAGTTGGACTACCTGAGGGAGAGGTAATCATGGATAGTTGCTCTGTGTGTGCTAGGAGCAAAATCTGCTGGAAACATAGACAGGGGGCGCCTGGGTGGCTCAGTGGGTTAAAACCTCTGCCTTAGGCTCAGGTCATGATCCCAGGGTCCTGGGATCGAGCCCCGCATCGGGCTCTCTGCTCCACGGGGAGCCTACTTCCTCCTCTCTCTCTCTCTCTCTGCCTACCTCTCTGCCTACTTATGCTCTCTGTCTGTCAAATAAATAAATAAAATCTTAAAAAAAAAGAAAAAGAAATACAGACAGAATTTTTTTTATGAAAAGCACACGTAAATTACTAAGTATTTGTGTAAAATCAGAGTTTGAAGGCTGGGAATATCTAAGGATGTGTAATTCCTGCTTGTAGAAGTAAAACAATGACATTAATCAGGTGTACATTTTGTATTTTGGTTGTTCTTAGACTTAAATTACTCACTTTTCTTTGCTTGAATTTCTTTGCTTTGCACTTTTTGGGGAGACTTATATAGCATCCTTTTCAGTGCTTTCTACAACTTTCATGAGATAAATATGAAAGTGAAAGGCAAATAGCAATTTACCTGTTCATAATCACATACGCGTACTGGGGCCTTGTCTGTGTCCGGATATAATAGTAAGTTTTCCCTACTGCAGGCAGATGGTTGAAGATATGCAAGCTGAGGTAGACCAGCAGAGAGTTGAAGACGAAGCTTGGTACCAAAAACAAGAACTGCTTCGTAAAGCTGAAGAAACGAGGAGAGAACTGCTCTTACAGGAGGAGGAGAAGATGGTACAGCAAAGACAGAGGTGTGTGTGATCACTTTGAGAAAATCTGGACGTGTGCGTTAGTTGAATAATTTTTACCTTCTTTCTTTTCTACATACATAGCATCACCCAGCTGTGGCATTTCCATTAAGCAAAAATTAAAGCTAAAAAAAAATTTAAGCTAGTGCATCTACCACACTTCAAAGAATTGGCATATGGTGCAAGGTAGTTCTGAAACTATGCTGAGTATACCTTTGCACTGATTATTCGGAAGTAAGACAAGTCTCATGTACCCTGGAGGACATTATTGGAAACATTATTGTACAGTAGGCAGAAATGCTTTGTAATACAGTGCTGGATAAATCCCCTTTAGGGGAGCAGAATTTTTAGAATTGTGTTGTAAACTTACCTGTATGACTTGAAAATTGAAGCATAAAATGATTATCTCATTTTGCATTTCATACTTTGGAGGACAGGAGAAGAAGTATTCGGTGCTTATTCAAAAACATGTTAATACAGCAAAATATTTAAATTAATTAAGATTACGGGATGAGCATGGAGACTAAGCCTAATTGTCGGAAACTCGCTTCTGTGAGTGTTTACTGAGTTTTACTCTAGGTTGGGATTTTATGCAACTGATTTCTGTTGCGGGTAAAACACAAGTACTGAATTGAGCATTAACTAGCCTTGTACTAAATAAAGATACAGGGTATTGATTGTACTGAGATGGTCTGAGTAGACCTGTTAGGAACTTTTAAATACGAAAAGAAGAGCCAGTTGCATGTGGACCCTTGTCCTTTCCACGAGGGGAGCCACGGGCATCTTCGCCCCGCGTGTGTGATGCCACAGCCTCACCGGGGGGTTAGGGGAGATGTGCCCTCGTCAGTGGCGGGTCCTTCACTGTTGTGAAACGTGTGATTTTTCCACGTACATCTCTATGGGGCAATGTGTCTATGTGTTCCTCTTGATGTATTTTGTATTTTAGACTTGCTTCTGTGAAAAGAGAGCTGAAAGTCAAGGAAATGCACTTACAAGATGCTACAAGAAGGCGCTTTCTCAAGATGCAGCAAGATCAGCGTGAAATGGAACTAAAGCGACTGGACGACGAAATCGAGAGAAAGGTTTACAATCCGTGTCTTAGTGCTCACACAGGGTCTCCATTCGCTCCATTTACTCTCCTACCTTCAACTTCAGTGTCCTCGCTGGAATTCGCAGGGAACACCAACTAGCCTCAGCCTTTCCTCTTCCCTTTCGAATTTCATTAATAGCTAAACATTTTAGAAATGCCAAGAAAATGAGTCAGTTTGACCGGTGTCCTTGGTGACTGTTTCTCTAAAAATACAAGTATGAGTGAACCATTAACTGTGAAGTAGGGAAAATGCTCTTTTCCTATAAAAATTTGCACCTGGCCAGTATCAGAAAATTTCCATTATAAAATACATGGAGTCAAAAATGGACCTTCCCTACTCTTCTCTCATTTCATCCCCAAAATAAACTGAAAAAAATGATGATAGCACTTTTTTTCCTTTTTACAGCTGCATAGTATTCCATCGCATGAATGTGTTATGGTTTATTTAGTGACTCTTTGCTGTTGGACATATAGCAAAGCAGTACTTTGCTATATGAGATGGTGCCAGGTTATACAGTCTGAGCGCAGATCTTTGAGGACTTGCACATGTCATTTTGTTGAGTACACTCCAAGATCTGCCAAATTGTTCTCCAAAAATGAACCCACCTGAGTTATTATTTTAAGTGTATAGAGAAGAGTGCTTATACCCTAGTCAGTTCGGGAGTACATCAGTCTTAATATTTGCCAGTCTCATAGGTGGAAGTTGTATATTTTAATTTGTCTTTTTTTTTTCTTGCTGGTGAGGTTAAGTATCTCTCCGGTTACTTACCTTCCATTTGTACAAGAACTGTAAATTGTATATCCATATCATTTGTCAGTTTTCTGTCACGTTTTTTCTTACCAACTTAATGTGGGCTGTTTGTGCCATTTGGGCAGCAATATCTAGTGGAAATATGATGTGAGCCACGTAGGCAATTTTGTTTTCTATCAGCCATGTGTTAAAAATAAAGATACTAATTTTAATAGCATTTTGTTTAACGCAATATATTTCCCAATTTTTTAAATACGTAATTAGTATAAAGACATCATGAATGAGATGTTTTATGCTTTGCTTATACTAAATCTTGGAAATCCAGCGGTCAGTTTATACTTAAAGTACACCTCAATTTGTACTCATCACTTTTTTTTTTTTTTTTTTTACAGTTTATTCATTTTATAGAGAGAGTGTCAGTGGAGGTAGGGGCAGAGGGAGAGAATCACAGGCGGAACCCCTGCTGAGCTCGGAGCCCCACACGGGGCTCAATCCCATGACCCTTGAGATCGTGACCTGAGCCAAAAATCACGAGTCAGCCACCTAACCAACTGAGCCACCCAGGGGCCCCTGGTTTTGACTCTTTAAATGGTGGAAAGAACTCCAACAATAATAATTTCATGACATGAATATTATGTGACATTTTTAAAAACATGAAATTCATATTTCAGTATCCATAAATACAGCTTTATTGGAACGGTCACACCCGTTTGTTGATTAACAGAGTCATTTGCCAACTGATTTCTTATTCAGTGTTAAATTCCCGTGTATGTCTTATCTCCTCCTTAGCGCTGTCTGCTCCTACGCCAGCAGCCCCCTGAACGACAGCTTCATCATCTCACTACTGGGCCTCATTCCCACTATTAATCTGCCTTTTCTGCATTCTCTGCATTCTCTGTATTTTCTGTATACAAAATCTGCATTTTCTGTATTCTCAGATGTGTATCATCTCAAATAGACTTGGAGAATCGTATCTTTCTTACTTTCTGAATCCCTGCCTCACCCCATCCTAACGGCGTGTTTATTAGAATTGCATGGAATTTATAGACTAATTTAGGGAGTTTTAAACCTAATTTTGGTAAAACACTAAGTATTTTTTCAGTCTTTGAAAGTATTTTGAATTCATCTGTATTAGAAATCTGTCATCTCTGCTACAGCACGAGATAATACTTTTTGTCTTGTTTAAAGCCGGTTAATTTTAAATCGGCTTTTGAAAGCTGTGATTCCTTTTCACTATCTCACTGAGTAAATGAGGCTGGTAATTCATTATTCTAGAAAAGCATATGTTCTTCTCCCAGAGTAATACAGGCTTAGAACTCTGACCTCTTGATTCCAAACTCTTTGAGATAGAAGCATTTTTTTTTTTTCGGTCAAAGAATCCCGTGAAGTCCTTTCAGTTCGTGTGACCTGGCCTCTGCTTACCCTTCCAGCCTCCCGTCCTTCATCTCCCTATTCTGATAGTCAGCTCTGACCTGCTCAACTGCCAGAGCTTTTCTCCTCACAGCGCAGGCACCAGCAGGAAGGCTGACACGCACGAGTGAGCGCATGTCCATTAGCGGTCAGTGGAGCTGAGCTGGGTTTGCCCTGGCACTAGGCTGTGTGCGTGTCTAAAAATCCATTGAAAGTCCAGAACAGCATGATGAACGGTGCCAAACCTCTCCTCTGCCCACTGGCATTTTTACTATCCTCGTTTCGTGGACTCGAGCATCCCCACTTGGAGGTAGCTGCTCTCCCAGTAACCTCCTTAAGTTGCACTGGTTGCCAGGCAGTGGTTTCTTTACTTCTCAGGTGTTTGTCCTTCTTGTGCATCCCACTGTATTTTCATCTTTACTCTTTGTTTCTCCAGAGATAGGTATTCGATCCTGTGATCTTTGATCTTTACAATGTCTGATACTTAACGGATGCAAATAGTGTGCAGTTGTTATATGTGTGCTGAATAAATGAATGGGGTAAGATGGGGTTATAGTTTGTTTTGTTCTGTTCCTGAAACACGTGTCACTCCTACAAAATGGGGACTCTAGGCAGCCAAGTATTTAAGACCACTCCTAAGATTCTCTGTCTACTTAAAGAGGGCCTTAGTCGAACCCTCTAGTGTATAAGAGTGAGAAGCTTCCAAGTAATCAAAATTTGGAGAGTGGTGAACTTTACATTAGCTGAGTCCAAGCAGAGCCCATTGAACTTGGAGTTACTAGTTGCCAAACTGAATTTATTGAAGTATAGTCATTTAGGGGTGTCTGGGTGGCTCGATTGGCTGGGCGATAGATTCTTGATTTTGGCTGGGTCATGATCTCGGGATCCTGAGATCGAGCCCCATGTCAGGCTCTGTGCTCAGTGGGGAATCTGCTTGAGATTCTCTCTCTCCCTCTGCCCTTCCCCCTCACTCACTCGCTTGCTCTCCCTCTAAGAAAATAAATAAATCTTTAAAAAGAATTTTCTTTAAGTAGAGTCATTTAATCAAAAAGAACATTAAATAATATTATATTTAATAAGATTAAACATTCTATATTTTTAACCACCACAAATTTAAATTGCTCAAGTTTTTCTAACTCATAATATTGGCTGATACAGCGTGGTAAGAACTGCCATCTGTTCTCGCAGCCTGGGTAGATGAGCGTATGGTAATTGTACTTTCCTTTTTAGAAAATTAAGCTTTAACTTTAACTCAGTCTTTATTCCTAGATTCTGCAGCGAATGTTAATATGCCATCAATTACTCTGGTATCAAAAACCCAATACTTTTTATTTTAAATACTCCGAGTGGGTTGTTTAAATTACAAGATTACTAAATCTGTTGAGAGAAATTATCTTGTATATTGTTTCTGGTGTTCACACTTTGTTGTTTGGCCGTAGGTACACATGAGAGATCGAGAAATCGCTACTACAGCGAAAGACCTGGAAATGAGACATTTGGAACTCGAATCACAAAAAAGACTTTATGAGAAGGTATAAATCACCTGTTTGCACCATGAGACAAGCAGAGCTTATACAAACTCTTTTTAGATTGTATTTATTCGTGACTTTTAATGATCATCTCTTTTGGGTTTTGTGGGTTTTTTTACAGATTTTATTTATTTGACAGAGAGATCACAAGTAGGCAGAGAAGCAGGCAGAGAGAGGGGAAGCAGGTTCCCCACTGAGCAGAGAGCCTAATGCAGGGCTCGATCGCAGGACCCTGAGATCACGACCTGAGCCGAAGTGTAACCCGCTGAGCCACCCCGGCTCCCCCGGGTTTTTTTTTTAAGCAGAATATAGTGTCATCCAGGATTGTAAGGTAGCCAAAATGTCTGAATGTACAGTTTGTTGTAATTCTTTAATTCATGTTTCTCTTAGCGACTTAGTCTAGTGTCTGAGGTACCAGATGTAAGCCCCAGATTTTGCTTCATGATTTTCTACCAAGTTACTCAGTTTTCCTGTATCCGTGTGATAGTGAGTACAAAATTAGCCCAGTACTTGATAAGGATCTTCGTAAGTAAGGTAAATCAGATAAGAGCTGTAAAGGACTTTAAATTTGAATGTGCTGGAAACAGATTATCAAGGACCTACTTAGAATATATAATTTAGCTTCCACGATGCTGGAAAAAGGAATTTTGTTAATATAAATATTTATTATTTGGAAAAAGCATTTTGTTCTTCATTTATTTAACATTGAAACCATAAGTTTTCACTTCCTTCAGCCCTCTTTTAAAGTGAGACTTCGAAATTAGTGATAACTGCAAGTATGTAACAGGTAACATATGATTGTTACTTACATTAAATAAGATTTAAAACCTATGGCATCCATTCATATCTGCAACACTTTTTAAGTTCCACACTGAACTACTTCTAGAACTGAGCCAGGGACTTACACTGCGGCTCAGTCTCCTGTGATTTTGAATTAGATTCAATTCATTTGGACCAAACCTAAGATTACTTTTTACTGTCTTTTCTTTGGTGGAGGTAGGTGGTGGCACCAATGGGGCATGGCGTCAGAATCAACAGAAAATTTGCAAGAAAAATACTAAGAATTTTCAAATAGGTTTCTCTCAGTTTCTCAGGTATTAGCATGTTGGTAAATTGGCATTAACCTTCTCTGTCTCTGTATGTACCTGGACACATGTAGATACATTTTTTTTTTCTGAACTTTTTAAGAGAAAGTTGCAAACCTGATGCCCCTTTCCCCCTAAATGCTTCAGCATATATTTCCTAAAACCGAGGAATCCTTATCACATGACCACAGAACAATGATCAAAATCATGAAATGAGCACATTATTGTTATCCAATGTACAAGCCTTATTCAGATGTTACCAGTTGTGGTAAAACTGTCCTTTAGAGCAAAAGAAAATCTCAGATAATCGTTTTCTCAGTTGTCATGTCTCTTTAGTCTCCTTTATGTTGGCACCACTCCTGAGTCTGTCATTGTATTTTATAACATTGATATTTTTGAAGAATCCAGCCAGGTGTTTTGTAGTGTTCCTCAGTCAGCATTTGTCTGTTGTTTCCTCACAGTGAGATTCAGCTTACGTGCTTTGGGCAGGAGTGCCCCAGAAGCAATGCCGAGTTTCTTTCTGTGGATCGTTATCATTTTTGCCCTCTTCTGAGGAAAGTATTTATTAAGCACACAGGTTAGAGAAGACCAAGCCTGCTTAACAAAACTAACTTATAAATTCCTGAACATTATCAGGTCCGTTAGATTCAGATGTGCAACTCCTGGCTTTTCCATCAGTTTTAGTGATTAATACTTTATCTGCCAAACTTAGCTCTCAACATCAGTTTGATTAACTGCATCTATTTGTAAACAAATTATATCCCAAAAAACAGAGAATACTGTGATCACCTCTATTGGAAACATATGCCCAATAGTCCATATATATCTAATTTGAATAAAAATTTTTTTAACAAAAGAATAAAATGAAGCACAAACAAATAAGCACCTACTAACCTCTGATCCAGATTCCATCCCCTTCATCTCCTGGAACCCTGTTTCCTCAAGTCCAGTTTTGGCCTCTGTCTCCGTCTCTCTTTCAGGCACATGTTCCTTCTCCTTGGCCTAGGACCACCCTTGCCAAGACTGTGACGATTAAATGAGTTAATGTCTGTATGTCACTGACAGGAGGCCCCAAGACTACCCTCTGGTCCAGTGATTTGCTAGAAGGACTCACAGAGCTCAGGAAAAGCTGTTGCACTCATGGTTATGGTTTATTACATCGAAGGGATACAGAGTAAACTCAGGGAAGGTAGGGGGCGCCCGGCTGGCTCAGTCAGTGGAGCCTGTGACTCTTGATCTCTCTTCATCTCTCATGAATTTGAGCCCCATGATGGGTGTAGAGATTACTCAAACAGCAACAACAGAACTCCTCAGCAAAGGTAAAAGGCACATAGGGCAGAACCCAGGAGAGACCAGCACAAGCTTCCCCTTGTCCTCTCCCAGTGGAGTCAAACGGCGCCTGATTTTGCCAGGAGAGATGTACAACAGCGCATGGAGAGTTTTGCCAACAGGCAGGCTCACTCGAGTCTCAGCATCCAGGGTTTTATCGGGCGTCAGTCCCGCAGGCATGCAGGGTGCACAGTAGTTACTTGCCCTGAGAGGTCAGGCTGATACGGTGCGTCCTGCGGCTCCTACCAGAAGTCACGTGATTAGCACGAACTACCTGGCAGAGCCCAAGGGCCCGGGCCTAC
Source organism: Enhydra lutris kenyoni (assembly GCF_002288905.1). Classification (NCBI taxonomy): domain Eukaryota; kingdom Metazoa; phylum Chordata; class Mammalia; order Carnivora; family Mustelidae; genus Enhydra; species Enhydra lutris. Next base: position 17,531,617 of record NW_019154098.1, on the reverse strand, counting down.
CGAGACACTCTTATCAGGCAGGGGATTCCAGGGGTTTAGAGCTGGTCAGGGGCTAATCTTTTTGTTGGAATGTGCACCTCTTTATGGAGTAGCTAAAATTCTATATTCTGCTTTTCTTTTTTACTTAAATCCTTTTTGTAAATGACTACATATCTTGGTAGTTGTCATTCGTAATAGATATTGATGAACCGTAACTTACTTAAACGTTGTTTTCTATTGTTGGATGTTTAAGTGGTTTACAGTTTGTGGCAATAAGCTTCTTCATATGTGTATCTTCTCTGCATATAATTGGAAAACGTTTTTATTTTTCACTATGAAGGTAATTATGTTACCAGTAGATCATGAGAAAAGTAGAAATCAATCCCTAAATCGAGAAGGAACTACTAATATCATTAATAAGGATAAGTGAGATTACTTAGTACACACAATTGATATTTTGCTTTTTTAACTTAAATTTTCATGAATACTGTTTGCTCTCCTTCTCCTCAACCACTGTACTCATTAGCACTCCCATCCCCAGTGCCCTGACCCTGGCAACCACTTATATACTGTCTTGATGGATTTGCCTATTCTGACATTTCGTTTAAATGAAATCATACAATGTATAGTTTTTTGTGCCTGGTGTCTCTCACATAGCATCGTGTGTTCAAGGTTTATCCCTGTAGCGGTATGAGCGAGTACTTCCTTCCTTTTTGTGGCTGAATAATATTCCATTGTAAGGGTAAGACCACATTTTGTTTATCCAAATATCCATTGGTAGATATTTGGGGTGTTTCCACCTTTTGGCTCTGATGAGTTGTACTGCTGGGAACATTCATGTACAACTTTTTGTTTGAACATATATTTTCAGTTTTCTTAGATTTGTACCTAGGAGCGTAGAGTTCTAATATCTCCACATCCTTGTGAACAATTGTTATAATCTGTCCTTTTGATTATCGCCATTACAACTGAGCGTGAAGTGGTATCTTGTAGTTTTGATTTGCTTTTTTTCTAATGGTTAATGGTGCTAGTCCACCTGGTGATGCTTTCATATGTTTATTGGCTATTCTTGTATCTTCTTTGGAGAACATGTGGTTAATGTCTACTCAGAGTATGTAGAGCCATACTTTTGTTTTTTAATATCTTGTGTAATTTTTTGTTGAAAACTAGATATTTAAATAGTGAAGTGTGGCAGTTCTGAAAATCAGATTCTCCCCCTTCCTCAGGGTTTTCTTGTCTCTTTACTTAGTGGCTTGTCTGAATTAATTCTGTAAAGATTAATTTGTGGAACTAAATTAAAGTCGTAACCAGACAGAGATTTCCATACTTGCCTTGAACCAGTAAGCTTCTAGTCTTGGGCAGTGGGCTCTGTGTGCATTACGTTGGGGCATGGCTTTAGCACTTAGCTCTGTAGTTTACAGCTCTGTCTTACACTTGGCCTCCTGACCGTGCAGAACCTCAGTTCACCAGACTGGACACTCAGGACCTTCTCGGATCTGAGCATTCACATAGCCCTTGCTAAGTGCACAGCCTTACACATGCACATAGACTTTCAGGGTTCCAGGAATCTATCAGAGCTTTTCAAAGTCCCCTGAAGACATCTAATTCTCCAACTTTTCCTATAAAGCCTTTTGATTAACTTGTGGTTTGCCCTGTGGTCCGCTGCCTCAGGCAGCCAAGATACTCAAGAGTTTGCTCTGATGTTTTTCAGCAAATGTCCCCAGGGAAAAGGCTGTTCAAAGGAGTGAGTTCTGAGGATAAATAAAGACAGCCTTGGGAATGGGTTCTTTCAGAACGACCACATAGGTCAAGTAGTGACAATCATCTGGGAATGGGAGTTTTCTACTTTTCCAACTCCATTTTCCCCCCTCCCATTGGCTGCCAGGCTACTGGTTTTCAAGCCTAATGAAGAGTTTAGGGGTGGGGTGAAACTTGCGATAGTGCAAGTTAAAAATGCCCTAAGGATTACTCTTCTTACCAAGATTCAGCCATTTTTATGAGTAAATGCTCCCCAAATTGCTACAAGCCTTTAGTGAATTTCCAGAGTTCTGAAAAAGTTGGTCATGCCATGTTCTCAATACTTTTTTGGATGAGAGAATTTTCAGGGGTCCTTTCTTGTGTTTTCAGTGACGTCACTGCTGTTTCCTTTTTACTTTGAAAATCAGATGACAGTTTTTTATTTGTGTGCTAGTATTCTAGGGAAAAAAAGTGCCATTTTGTGTTCTAGCATTATTAGAGAGATTTGTGATTTTTTCTTTTACAATTGATTTTTTTTTTAACAGAATCTTACTAGAAATCAGGAAGCTGTTGCAAAAGAAATGAGAGAAAATACAGATGCCTTTAGACGAAAAGTGGATCTTGAAGAACACATGTTTCATAAACTGATAGAAACAGATCAAACTCAGAACCAAAAAACTCAAAAGGTAAAAATAGTGGGAAATTTAGTATATAGAGAGAGGGGGACATTTCCATCTGTCATCCTTTTATGAAGCATTTCTTTTCCCCTGCCCTGCCCCTCTGCTTCTGTCATCCTTTTAAAAGAAGAAATTCAAGATGAAACTTAAAACCTGCATTAATTGATTGCTTTGCTTCAGTGATCACAGTTCCTAGAATCTCACATTAGTTTTAGAGGTTACTCACATCACATGTATCTTTTATACTCTCTGAGAATTTAAAAACTTAGGAGAAAATACAAGGGAAATGGTAACTTTAGAGGTACTGACCTACTGTGTTCTGTCTCAGAAATTGTCCCTGAGCAGATTAGTTGCAAAACATCAGGTCTTCGCCGGGTATATAAGCCAGCATTTCCAAAGTATATTCTGTAGAATATTAATAACTATTACTCAGTGAAAAGGGGAATGGCGAGTAAGTGTTGGAAGTGCTGTTTAAAGTTAGGTTTTTTTCCCTGCCACATTTGAGGATATGGTACATTGTGACTCTTTAAGAAAATTTCCCAAACTTACTTTCTAGAGTATCTGCGGAGCACCCTTTCAGAAACGCTGGCTTAAGTGAATTGAAACAGAATGTGGGAGCTTCAGGAAAGAACTTGCTCTGTTACCCAGTTAGCAAAATGCTAACTGGGTCTGCAGCCAGGCCTGGCCCTGGTCCAAAAGCCAGGAATAGTGTAAGATCTCCCTCCCTTCTGTTCAACAGCAGTCCCTTAGGGGGTCCCCCCAGAGCCTACCATTTATTTTTCCTTGAAGGCTTTCGTCCAGTCTGTAAGAACGAGCTCTTCTGACTCCTTTTCACAAGGTTGAAAGATGGAGATTGTTTAATCTCACTCATTGCTTAGCCTCGAAATTCCCATCCTTGACAATGTATGCCTTAGAACTACCTTTGTGAAAGTTCCAATATCCTTGGGGTGCCTGGGTGGCTCAGTGGGTTAAGCATCCGCCTTTGGCCGAGGTTACGATTCCAGGGTTCTGGGATCGAGCCCCGCATCGGGCTCCCTGCTCAGTGGGGAGTCTCCTTCTCCCTCTCCCTCTGCCTACTTCTCCCCCTGCTTGTTCTCCCTCTCTCTGTGTCAAATAAATAAATCTTCAAAAAAAAAGTTCCAATATCCTGCCACCCCAGGGATTGATATATTCATTTGTGTTTGGTCCTGGACACCACAGTTTGTTTTAAACACTGTGAGGTGATTCTAATGTGCAACCAGGGTTACAAACAGCTACCCTGGGGGCGCTTGGGTGGCTCAGTCAGTTAAAGGTCGACTCTTGGTTTCAGCTCAGGTCCTGATCTCTTGGTCATGAGATCAAGCCCTGGCCCGGGCTCCACTCCAAGTCTGCTTAAGATTCTCTCTCCCTCTGCCCCTCCTGCCGTGAGCTCTTTCTTTCTCTCTCTCTCCAATAAATAAATAAATCTTAAAGAGAAAAAAAACAAAAACAAAAAACCACCCTAGACATGTGGATGCATTGAACAGATATACTGTATTTTATATAGAGTCTGACCTTGTTTCTGAAATTTGCAAATATTTCTTAGTTAATTGAAAATTTGGCAGAAGCTGAACAAGCGTGTCTGAATGCCGACTGGCGAATTGAGGCTCTACGTAAACAAAGATGTGACGATCTGCAGCGCCACGAGTGTTACCGGGAAGTGGCCAGACTCCTTCGGGAAAACAGAAGGACCGAAACAGAAGTATTAGACGCGATGATGGGGGAGGAAGCTAGAAAGGTAAGAATAGTGTCACACATTTTTTTGTTACTCCTCATTTAAATTTTGAAAGTTTAGGGGCGCCTGGGTGGCTCAGTGGGTTAAAGCCTCTGCCTTCGGCTCAGGTCATGCTCCCAGGGTCCTGGGATCGAGTCCTACGTCGGGCTCTCTGCTCAGCAGGGAGCCTTCTTCTTCCTCTCTCTCTCTGCCTGCCTCTCTGCCTCCTTGTGATCTCTCTCCGTCAAGTAAATAAATAAAATTTTTTTTTTTAAAGATTTTATTTATTTCTTTATTTGAAAGGCAGAGATCACAAGGAGGCAGAGAGGCAGGCAGAGAGAGAGAGAGGGAAGCAGGCTCCCTGCTGAGCAGAGAACCCGACGCGGGACTTGATCCCAGGACCCCGAGATCATGACCTGAGCCGAAGGCAGCAGCTTAACCCACTGAGCCACCCAGGCGCCCCAATAAATAAAATATTTAAAAAAAATTTTTTTTGAAAGTTTACATAATCAAATGACAAAAATTAGAATTCTTTTCCTAAAGAAGAACGAAAGGATTTGAGGAGCCAACTAAGAGTTTATGTCCCGTCACACAGATGTCCCCTCCCCGTGAGCGTCTCTGGTGCTCATACGCTGCAGATCTTGTCATAGACACACAGACTTCCCTGAGGACACAGAAGAACTAGGGAGAGATCAGGAACGAGAGAACTGTGCCTAGTTCCCTCCTCTTCACGCTGCTCTGTCGTGATGTCTCTTCCGAAAGCTTTTTATAATGTATTTCCTTCGGGTCACTCTTCTATTCATTACCCTGCTACCCCAGCTAAAGGACACGTGGCCCTGTCTGATCACACTTTGAGTCAAGGACAGGGAGCAGTGGGGGCGATGTCCGCTGAGGCTCCCCAGGAAAGTCATGGTGGAGGCCCACATCTTCAAGGATTCCTGACATTGGCCCTGGACTGTGCCATGTCAGGTGTTGCTGGACGTGGGGTGAAATGGTGTATTTGTGAGTGGGCTCAGAATCTCTGTGAGGGGCTTTTCCTGGTACACAGAGGTGCTTCTTTGTATCTGCTGTCCCGGGTTCTAAAGCTTGACTACTGTGTGGTCTTGAAATCATTCAGACTCTCTCCTCCTCAGTAACAGGAAAGTACTGGATTTCTGTGGTCCTTCCTGGCCCTAACGATTCTTTAAAGCTTTGTTATTTCATGCATTAGCATTTTTATAACATAAAAATTACATGTGTGTTTGGATGCAAGAGTTGTAGCATAGAACACCTTGACGAACTTCAGGAGTTGTAGGATATCTTAACTGCATTATTTTTGTTACCCATGGGCCAATTTCAAGATAATCACTTTCTCACTTTAGGAAAAAGAAAGTTGGGGTTCATAGAAATTCCTTGATGTCCCTGTAGTCAGCATGTGTACTGGAGCTGGGCAGATTTTCTTAAGGGATAGGTTCAAATTAAATAAGACAGTTGTCATGTATTTTAAAAAGAGCTTAATCCCGCAAGATCTGACATGTATTGAAAGTACTTGTTATTTCAAAGACAGTGGACTCCTGTCTGTGTGCCGTGTGGTCTGCTGACGTCCTCCTGGGTGGCACGTGAGAAGTGCCTCTACCCTCGAGGTCCAAGGCAGGCACTCAGATTACCCTAAAACCAGACAGATCCTGCATGCCGTGGGAATCCCAAAGGAAGTGGGGTAGAGAAGACAGACGGGGCTTATTCCGCTGTTGGAACCGCCATGACCCCAACTTTTAGGTGATTTTTCTTTTCTTTCATTTATTGCATTTAGTGGGAGGAAGCTAAAGAAAAAGACTTTCATTTGAAATCAGAAAAGAAAGCTTCAGCTCTCGCAGATGCATCCAGAAAGTGCTTTCTACAGAAAGAGATAAATGATGCTTTAGAACATGCCGGACATGCGTACAGGAAAGGTGAGTGTCCGTGAGTGCCTTTCTCTTCGTGCTGTCACAGACCCGTCACTCAGTGTGCTCTGCTGTTACAAGTAAATCCCCAAGCGTCCGTCATTCACGTCAATGCTCAGCTAAAAGGTGACCACTGGTCGCCCTTTCATTGGTTGCTGGGACTTGTTTTTTGTTTGTTTGTTTGCATGTTTGTTTTAAAAAACTCTGATCAAGAAAACTCTCACCCACGCTGTGTAGTTCTGTTTTATTCCCTGGTTCCATGGTCCTGGTTAACCTCCTTAATCTATGAGAATATGATTTGCTCCCAAAGCGCTTCTGGTTTCTTTTGGTAAAAATGTGTGCTTCGCTAACAGCTGGTCCTCAAAACAACAGCGTAGCAAAGTAGCGTAAGCAGAGTCACTCTAACTGTCAGGTTTTGGTGCCGGCCTTGCAGCGGCATCAACTGTGAAAACCTAAATTACTTAGAATCTTTAATCAAATGCAGTTACAATGAATTTTTATTTTACTACATTTTGCATCATTCCAGTCTTTTTTTTTTTTTTTTTTTTACTGCATACGGATTAACCTTTTTTTAGTAACAGTCTTACTGATAAATAATTCACATGCCATATGATTTTATGGTATTAAGTTGCCATATGTAAAAATACATATATATTCACGGAATTGTGCAACCATCACTGTAATCAATTCTAGAACGGTTTTAGTGCCCAGAAGAAACCCTCTATGCATTTGCAGTCACTCCCCATTTCCCCTCCCCGCTCCCCAGCCCCTGGCCACCTCGGATCAACGTCCTGTCACTATAGATTTGTCAGTTCAGGAAACGTCGTATAAATGGAATCACATCCTCTGGTCTTTTGTGTCCGACTTCTTTCTCGTGGCTCGACATTCTGAGGCTCGTCCGCGCATCAGCGTGTCATCCATCCGATGGCCAGTGGTCCGCTCAGAGACCTTCCACTCTGAAATTTATCCATCCGTCATCAGCTGATGAGCGCTGAGGCTGTGTCCACTTCTGGGCGTCTGTGAATAATGTCGCTGTGTGCCTGGCTTCTGTAGGTCACACATTTGAAAAGTTGAAACGTAGGTTAGACGCCTCGGCATTGAATTATGCGTACTTCTGAAACTCGTCATTAGCTCTCGGGCTCTAGATTTGGGTCCCGGACAGCTCCCCGCCCCCGGGGAAGGAGGGAGGGGAATTTCTCTCTTTGCACAAAGCAAATATTTCCCAGTGGCTCACAAGAGGCAGTAAGCAGAGGAGCTGCTGCCTGCCCGGGACCCTCTCACACTCCCCCTCCTCTAGACAGAACCGATGCTTGAGGCTGTTAGGGAAGCTGTGGCTTTAGAAATAGGAAAAAGGAGGAAACTGCAGCAGAAGTTTCCCCTTCTGTCTTCAGTCATCTTCCCGCTGGGTCTTCCCACCGTGCTGCCTGTTTTTATAACTTTCCTAAATTTCACCAATGAGAGATAATTTGGCTAATAATCATCCATTTTTCAAAAGGCAAACGGCTACGGATTTGTCACTTTCTTGATCAGGGTGTATAAGTGAAATCAGTCGTTCGCTCTTAATACTGGGAGATAATCAGCTGTAATTAGGAAAACAGCATTTTGATGTTTGATTGGAGGCGCTCGCCATTTGTTTGTGCCTCAGGGCCTAGAATGGAAGCACCAGGAAGTAGGAAACACGTAAGAGTGTGCCAGGGACAGGTCATTTATTTAAAATTTTTTAAATGGCAGCGGGGCACCTGGGTAACTCAGTCGGTTAAGTGTCTGATTCTTGATTTCGGCCCAGGTGGTGATCTCGGGGTGCCGGGATCCAGCCCCGCAGTGGGCTCTGTGCTCAGTGGGGAGTCTGCCTGAGATTCTCCGTCTCCCTCTGCCCTCCCCACACTCATGCTCTCCCCCAAATAAATCTTTTTAAAAAATAAAAATTTTGCTTAGTGTCAAATTTTTATTACCAGTGAGGAGGAAATTCTTACTATTTTCTAGAAAACAGGATCTTCTGGACAGTGTGAATGGCCCTTGCTACCGCTAAAATCCATGGTCCCTAAACTTAAATTGTAGCTGAATAGCCATGTCCTATAAAATGATATTAGCACAGTTTTAAATGGGCAAAGGATTTGAATATACCGTTCTCCAACGAAGGTACAAATGGCCACAGTACACACACGAAAAGACGCTTAACCTCATCAGTCACTAGAGCCATACAAACCAAAACCACATGAGGAAAAAAAATGCAAAAATACAAAGACAGAATGAGATCCTAGCGTGACTAATCGAACACAGCGAGTGTTGACGAGGGTCCAAGAGAAATGGGGACGGTGCTGCAGGTTGTGCGAAGTGGCAGCCACTTTGGGAAATAGTCCGGCAGGTTCTCAGAAGGTCAACCACGAAGTGGTCATGTGACCCGGCAGTTGCGTACCTGGGAGATGGGAAACACGTCTGTACAAAAACCCGTTCAGGAAAGTCGCAGCGTCGCTACCATAATAGCCGGGAAGTGTAAACAGCCTGGAGAGCCATCAGACGAGGAATGGACCAACACAGATCCACACGGTGAAAACTTAGTCGGTAATAAGAAGGAATTAAGTACTTATTTATGCTGGAAATTGGAGGAACTTTGAAATCTCTGTACTAAGTCAAAGGAGCCAGACATCAAAGGACACGTATCCTGTGATGTTATTCGTATGGAATGTGTAGAAGAGGCAAATCCGTAGACACAGAAAGTAGGTTAGCAGTCTCACAGGGTTGGGAGGGTGACTACTGATGGCGAGTCTGGGGTGACGGAAATGTTCTAGAGTTAGTGGTGATGGTCGTGCAACTCTGAACACACTAAGAACACTGAACCGTACACTTTGAGGAGTGAATTTTATGGCATGTGGGTTCTATCTCAATGAAACTGTTACTTTAAAAGAAGACATGAGTACATGGCTGTTACCAGGTGGGGACCAGGTTTCTAATTACTGGATCTTTAAAAAAAAAAAAAAAAAAAGGACAGGCTTGGAGCAACGGGGAGCACACTTCAGAGGGAGGATTTCACGGTGTGGTGTGGGATCCCAGACTAGGTGGCAGGAGCCCTGAGTCCTAGTTCCAGCCTTATGGTAAATGAACACAGGCGTTTAAGTAAAGTTGGCCAGAGTCATGGATTTATTCAGAATTGGTGACTGGTCTTCAGTTTCCTCATTTGTAAAATGACAACATTATAGACCAGGTAGTCTTTAATTTTGTTCCAGTGCACCATTTTCTAGCCATTGATGGTTTGTGGGCCTCTCTGAGACTCTTCCCAGAAATATGCACATACACATGCACATAGACACACAGAATTTTCCTTTATGATTCTTGTGGGTTCCCCGGCCACAGCTTCCATGAGCCCTGCTCATACAGGACAGAACTTGTTAGATGTGATTAATCAATGGCAGAAAGTTGCCCGCCATGGGGATTGTTAGACCAGCTGGAGAGAGCTCATGTACAGGATACTTAGAGATGTCACTGGAGAAGACAGAGGATAGGGACCTTCAGTGCCAGGCTCAGGAAGTGGGCCACATCCTGTCTGCCGACCTGGCTACCCAGCAGAATGACCTGGAAACTCTACTGTTGGGCTCACCTCCTGGGTAAAGAACTCGGTGCTTGGGGTTAGAACGGAAGAATTTTTGTTTGTACCTTTTGTACCTTTTAAAAATTGTACTCTTAATACAAATTCAGCAAATAAATACTGATTTAAACTAATAAGAATCACCTTTGGGGCTTTAAAATACATTACATTAATAAGAATAAGTTGCAGTACAAAAAGTACAGGAAAGAAACTTCGAGTTTTTGCTTTATTCTTAATGTGTTCAAATGTGTTACTATTAGCATTTATTTATTTTTTTTGTAAATTGCAGATTTTTTTTAAAAACCATTTTTTTTTTTTAAATATTGTATTTATTTATTTGACAGAGAGACACAGCGAGAGAGGGAACACAAGCAGGGGGAGTGAGAGAGGGAGAAGCAGGCTTCCCACCAAGCCGGGAGCCTGATGCGGGGCTCGATCCCAGAATCCTGGGATCACGACCTGAGCCGAAGGCAGACGCTTAACGACTGAGCCACCCAGGTGCCCCTAAAAAACCCTTTTAAGGACCTCACCAACAGTGAATTAATTGGCAGATCTAGGATAGGAACTAGGAAGCTGGATTTTTGTTTTTAAATTTTTCTGCTCAGCCAGTATTTGAAACACAGCTGTTGGCAGAGGGAACCATTCCGTGCTAGAACAGAAGTGATGTTCACACCATGGCCCTTCTGGAAGAGGAAGTAAACAGCCAGGGGCAGGATGGCTTTTGGGGGACAGATGAGAGACAAGGGACAGTGAGGTCTCAGATGTGGAAAGATCTGGAGAACCAGTATCAGCTGTGTGTGTAGTGAATGCCGGTTATCCAGCTTCTGCCGGAATGTTCGGGGCTGGCGAGCTCACTACCTGATTCCATTTCTGCCAGTATTTTATTTACAAGCTCTGTCTCGTAACGTAAAATTGAATATAGCTTTTTTTTTTTTTTTAACTCCCTCATTAGAAACAGTTCTTTGGAGCAAACGCAGATTACATGTACTACCTCTGCCACAGGACTGCCCTTCAGATGTTTGACGATGACTCGCATCCCATTTCCTCACACCCGTTCAAATTAGTCATTTGGTAATCAGCCCCAAACAGTCTTAATGATTCATTGAGCTAAAACTGTGATTTAAAACCATTAGCTGCAGCCCTTGAGACCAGGTAAAAGGCATCTTAATAAGTCAGTGTAACTCAGTCTGGGCCTGGCTCCTGGAGGCTCGGACCCTGTGATGGGAGTAGAAAGGGACAGTCATGACTCTAGTTGGGCTGAAAAATAATAAAAGGACCTGGGTGTCTTCATTGAAAAGCCATGGGAGTTGGGGAATGGTGAAAACATAGCCGAGGGGCCAGTAAAACTTCAGAGATGAGAGTGATCATGGGACAGGGGGAGGCAGACAGGGGAGGCACCCTGCTCTGCTCGCTGTTCTGGAAGTCTGCAGGAGCAGCCTGCCTCTCACTGGTTCTCCCGTGCTCTCTGTTGGCGCCATGAGGCCCCGCCCGATGGTAGCTGCCAGGGGTGGGCCCTGGGGAGTTCTCATAATCTTGTCCAAGAAACATTTGGGATCTCTATCCTAACATCTCTGTTTTTGAGTGGTTTGTTTGTTGGCTCTTTGTTTTAGCTAAAGGTGTTTTTAAAATATATCACCAAAACTTTAGCTCATAACTGCCCTTGCCCTGCCCATAGAATGGGGACAGCACTCTTCCCAGAATAGAAGTTGGGGACTTTTCATCCTTGGCAGTTGTCATTTCCTGGGGACCATTTAGAATTCAGAAAGGCTCTCCACTCTCTCCAAAACCTCTTCTGTATCTCCTCCCTGTTGCAACAGCAGCGTCCAGGGACCAAAATGGACAGGTCGCCTCCAGCTGTCTGCCTCGAACCTCACAGCTAAATGACATTTTGGAAATGGATTCTTCAACATGCAGTGAGTTGATAAGCAAGCACAATTTCTTCTCTCATTTCCAATTTCGCCTTCATTTAAGCAAGACTGTGGCTTGAATCGTGTTTGCGCCATTCTGATGCCATTTCCCCAGGGTGTAGGTAATGGAAATCCTGAAACGGAGACAGCAGGGTTCTCAGCTCTTCCAGCTGGTGAAAAAAACTGGATCAGACCGAAACCAAGTAGAGAAAATTTGCCAGATGGATGGCACTGATGCGATTTCCTTTCTCTAATACTAGTTGTAGGTGCCTACACAAGTCTGTCACTAGCTAAAGTAATGATATTCACAACTAGGTTTTACAACCTTGTGGAAAGAAAAATCTGAGCATTAGTTTTCAAAGCTATTGTGTATTTGAATTTTCTGAATGTTCTTCTGGACTGGGCTCTTTCCAGGAGCCACTGAAGACAGGGGTTTGCTGGGGGTGGGGGGGCGCTGTGATGGACTGCTGCGGCCACTAGCGGGGGACCCGCCCAAGACCAAACAGCTTCATGCTGATTGGACGACATTTGATCCCCTCCCCTTGCTTCCCTGCAAGTTTTTATGTTTGCAGGGGACAGGGTGGAAACCTGATACAGAAATAGAGTCACAGCTGTAGCCCATAAAGGAGCTGACGGTTTTCCCAATAAAGTATTTCTTTTTAAAATGGGGGAGGGGACAAGGAACATTTTCAACAAAACTATCATATAGAAGAAACAGAATTTAACGAGATCTTTTGAGTTCCTTTAGAAGAACAGTCTTATACAGTGTCCTCTGAACACAGGCTTTATAAGAAATATACCTAGTAACAACTTGTGAGATTGCAGTGTTGTAAATTTTTGCTGACTCATGCTCTATATGTATCTATAGATTCTGTGTCACAATAGGAATTAAACCAAAAGTCATGCATAAGTTGAATGAAAATACACGGGACTTTCAGCTGTTCTTTATTCTGACATGTCAGAACTTAAATTTTTAGTTAGATAATTCTAAATTAGAAAATCAAGTCAAGATACTTGGTAAGCTTAGGTATTTAGCAGCAAAACGAAACACAAAAGTGGGATTCCTGTGGAGGAAAATACAGTTTTCAGAAATTGGAGCTGTTTGAATATGTAACTAAGTTTGAAAGAATTGTATTTTTAAGGTCCTTTTTTTTCCAGATTCCAGTGTTTACTAGCCCCTCAAACTCAGTATGAAATGGCTGTTGCACTTGGACACATTGTAATATTTTAATTGGACTCTCCCTCTGTTGGCCACTATGAAAACCATTTGATTTATTTATTTTTATTTAGTCATTGGGAAAGTAGTCTTGGTGTACTTTTCTAAATATCAATTTTGGCGACTTGGAGTGCTTTTTCTCACTATCTTTAAGTATTCTAGTGAGGAAACTGAGTGTTGCAAAGAACTCTTTCATCCTCTCTTGGACAAGATTTGTTCCTGATTTAAACAATTATCTATATCCCCCAAATTTAAAAACAAGCGCTACATAACCAAAAGCAAGTAAGTTCTCTGATAGGCTTCATTCAATTCGACAAATAAGTATTTGGCTTTGTAACTGGAACAATGTAGGAAACAAGATGTTAGGCTTTTTCATTCAAGATGTTTGACTTTTCAAATATTCATTTCATTATTGGGTTTTGGCAACATATTTACCTTCAAAATAAATGCTGTATCTAACATTGGAAAATTAAACTATTAATTTTACTCTTTTTTTGAAGTTTCTTTAAATCAAAGAAGAATACAGTGGGACACCACGGAGCGGGATCTTATGGAGAGAGTAAGAACTCTTCGCCAGAGACTCACCGCCCAGGCCCGCAGCAGATGTCAGACACCTCACGTTTTGGCCACGTAGACGGCTTGAGAGAGTCGGAGAGATACCTATTTTGCAATCAGTGACACTGATTTTTAGATTATTTATTTTATATCCCTACAGAGGGCAACTTTTTGTATAGGAAAAAATGTGTTTATAAAAATTATGTGTACTATTTCATTCTGATGCTTTTGGCTTGTAAATGGTTTCTTGTACTTTTCTTAATAAAATGTTTTAAGCTCTTAGGGGCGCCTGGGTGGCTCAGTTGGTTAAGTGTCTGCCTTCGGCTCAGGTTGTGATCCAGGAGTCCCGGGATCGAGTCCCTTATGTGGGATCCCTGCTCAGTGGGGAGTCTGCTTCTCCCTCTGACTGTCCCCCTTCTCATGCTCTCTCTCTCTCTCTTAAATAAATAAAATCTTTAAGAAAAATTTGTTTGAAGCTATTAAAGCTTGTGTTAGACTCTCTTAGTTTGCAAGGACCCGCATAAACCTCTGACTTGAGTTGACGAGGGTTTATTTTAAAGGTAAATGGGGGCGCCTGGGTGGCTCAGTGGGTTAAAGCCTCTGCCTTCGGCTCGGGTCATGATCTCAGGGTCCTGGGATTGAGCCCCGTATCAGGCTCTTCGCTCAGTGGGGAGCCTGCTTCCTCCTCTCTCTCTGCTTGTCTCTCTGCCTACTTGTGATCTCTGTCTGTCAAATAAATAAATAAAATCTTAAAAAAAAAAAAAGGTAAATAGAGAAACAAAGACAGGAAATCATCTCAACAACTGTGCAGCCAAAAGTGAGAGAGAAGTCAGCAGGACATCTAGAGCCCCACTGTGTGCCCGGAGCCCCTCTGTCACCCAGCAGCCGGGTCTCCTCTTCCCCAGTGAGCCCTCTGTGCTCAGAACATTGCCGTCTCTGTCTCTGCTTCTCCACACAGCCCTGGCTCCACAGCAGGGCTCCTCAGAACTTGATCATCTTGGGTAATTATTTCCAGAACCTTCCCTGATCCCATTTCTAAAAGGAGAGTAGAAATAGCTCAGGGACCTGATGTGGGGATTAAGTTAGAATGTAAAATTCTAGTACTGTACTTGACGTAGAGCATGCAATAATATATAGAAGTAATTCTTGTGTCTGCGGTCATAAAGCATAATCTTTTTTTTTTTTTTTTTAAGCGTAATCCTATAGCAAACCAAATACTCGCAGTAAGCAAAATGCTCTCTTGTCCAGCAGGCAAAGTCCTAATGCAAGGCATTGGTTTCCCAAGAGCACTTTCTTCAGCCTACTTTTCTGTCCATTTTCGGGCAGCTGCAAACAGGCCTTCATGGGCCACGCTGGTGCCTGTATGGCAACAGCAAATCACAGGATATAAAATGTATAGGGTAGAATGGAAAGCTGGGTGAACTTGAAATTGCTTGCTCACTTGAAAGGACTGGAATTCTAAAATATCCTGATCCTGCCAGCCAGAATCAGCTTCATAAAGCCAGATTTTCACCTCTACCTCAGGTCCCCTTTTTACCAGGATACATACCTACTCAGCCTGGTTTTGCAAATACACACACCTCTTTCATGGTGTTGCAGTATTTCTCTCTTTTTTTTTTTAAGATTTTTTTTATTTATTTGACATAGAGAGATCACAAGTAAGCAGACAGGCAGGCAGAGAGAGAGGGGGAAGCAGGCTCCCTGCTGCCCCGCAGTATTTCATTTTTTAAGAGTTTCCATTTGGGGCGCCTGGGTGACTCAGTGGGTTAAAGCCTCTGCCTTCGGCTCAGGTCATGATCTCAGGGTCCTGGGATTGAGCCCCCTATTGGGCTCTCAGCTCAGCGGAGGGCCTCCTTCCCACGCCCCACCCCCACCCCACCTACCTCTCTGCCTACTCGTGATCTCTGTCAAATAAATAAAATCTTATTTTTTTTTTCAGCATAACAGTATTCCTTGTTTTTGCACCACACCCAGTGCTCCATGCAATCCGAGCCCTCTCTAATACCCACCACCAGGTTCCCCCAACCTCCCACCCCCCAACCCTTCAAACCCCTCAGGTTGTTTTTCAGAGTCCATAGTCTCTCATGGTTCGCCTCCCCTTCCAATTTCCCTCAACTCCCTTCTCCTCTCCATCTCCCCATGTCCTCCATGCTATTTGTTATGCTCCACAAATAAGTGAAACCATATGATAATTGACTCTCTCTGCTTGACTTATTTCACTCAGCATAATCTCTTCCAGTCCCGTCCATGTTGATACAAAAGTTGGGTATTCATCCTTTCTGATGGAGGCATAATACTCCAGAGTGTCTATGGACCACATCTTCCTTATCCATTCGTCCGTTGAAGGGCATCTTGGTTCTTTCCACAGTTTGGCGACCGTGGCTTTTGCTGCTATAAACATTGGGGTACAGATGGCCCTTCTTTTCACTCCATCTGTATCTTTGGGGTAAATACCCAGTAGTGCAATTGCAGGGTCATAGGGAAGCTCTATTTGTAATTTCTTGAGGAATCTCCACACTGTTCTCCAAAGTGGCTGCACCAACTTGCATTCCCACCAACAGTGCAAGAGGGTTCCCCTTTCTCCACATCCCCTCCAACACATGTTGTTTCCTGTCTCGCTAATTTTGGCCATTCTAACTGGTGTAAGGTGGTATCTCAATGTGGTTTCAATCTGAATCTCCCTGATGGCTAGTGATGATGAACATTTTTTCATGCGTCTGATAGCCATTTATATGTCTTCATTGGAGAAGTGTCTGTTCATATCTTCTGCCCATTTTTTGATATGATTGTTTTGTGTGTGTTGAGTTTGAGGAGTTCTTTATAGATCCTGGATATCAACCTTTTGTCTGTACTGTCATTTGCAAATATCTTCTCCCATTCCGTGGGTTGCCTCTTTGTTTTCTTGACTGTTTCCTTTGCCGTGCAGAAGCTTTTGATCTTGATGAAGTCCCAAAAGTTTATTTTCACTTTTGTTTCCTTTGCCTTTGGAGACATATCTTGAAAGAAGTTGCTGTGGCTGATATCGAAGAGATTATTGCCTGTGTTCTCCTCTAGGATTCTGATGGATTCCTGTCTCACGTTGAGGTCTTTTATTCATTTTGAGTTTATCTTTGTGTACAGTGTAAGAGAATTGTTGAGTTTCATTCTTCTACATATAGCTGCCCAATTTTCCCAGAACCATTTATTGAAAAGACTGTCTTTTTTCCACTGTATATTTTTTCCTGTTTTGTCAAAGATTAATTGACCATAGAGTTGAGGGTCCATATCTGGGCTCTCTACTCTGTTCCACGGGTCTATGTGTTCTGTTTTTATGCCAGTACCATGCTGTCTTGATGATCACAGCTTTGTAGTAAAGCTTGAAATCAGGTAATGTGTTGCCCCCAGTTTTATTTTTGTTTTTCAACATTTCCTTAGCGATTCGGGGTCTCTTCTGGTTCCATACAAATTTCTGGATTATTTGCTCCAGCTCTTTGAAAAATACCGGTGAAAATTTTGATCGGAATGGCATTGAAAGTATAGATGGCTCTAGGCAGTATAGACATTTTAACAATGTTTATTCTTCTGATCCAAGAGCATGGAATGGTCTTCCATCTTTTTATGTCTTCTTCAATTTCTTTCATGAGTGTTCTGTAGTTCCTTGAGTACAGATCCTTTACCTCTTTGGTTAGGTTTATTCCCAGGTATCTTATGGTTCTTGGTGCTATAGTAAATGGAATCGATTCTCTAGTATTTCATTTTTTAAGAGTTTCCATTTGGGGCGCCTGAGTGGCTCAGTGGGTTAAAGCCTCTGCCTTCGGCTCAGGTCATGATCTCAGGGTCCTGGGATTGAGCCCCCTATTGGGCTCTCAGCTCAGCGGGGAGCCTCCTTCCCATGCCCCACCCCCACCCCACCTACCTCTCTGCCTACTTGTGATCTCTGTCAAATAAATAAAATCTTTAAAAATAAAATAAAATAAAAGTTTCCATTTACCCAGTGGCAGTTACACATACTCCAACCAGATGAAGCTCTTCCTGTGAATTCCTTCAGTCTCCTCTGACTCTAGTTCTCCCAGGAACAATCTTGATCACGTCACTGCCGTCACAGATTTCAGATATTGGGCATTTTCAGGTGCCGTCACATGTAATACCTGAACTACAATTCTGATGCTCTCTGCCTGCTTCTTGACTATCTTCAACTTAACCCCAATGTCTTTATAATCTAAATTATCTGGGACTTGAAGAAAGGTTGAGCTTAGCTAAAATTTCTTCCCACTCCAGTTATCTTCTAGAAGTTTCTCTCAAGTACTCCCTTGAGCTTGTTAAAGCAGAGCGGTTCCTAAAGGCCTTTTCATATTTATTACATCCATAAGGTTTCTCTCTAGTATGAAGTGATCCATGTTGGATAAATTTGGGGCTTCAGCTGGACTCTCCACATTGGCTACACTTCAGAGTTTCTGTCCAGTATGAATTCAGTGGTGTTGAATAAATTATTAACTTCGTTTAAGGCCTTTTCAGATTTATTACATTCATATGGTTTTTCTCCAGTATGAATTCTCTGAATTTGAGCAAGAGTTGAGCATTTGCTAAAGGCCTTTCCACAGTGATTCCGTATTGACCAGTATGGCAGCAGTGGTGACAACAAGCGCCACCAATGGCTTCATTTGCCAGTAGGGGTGCACTCGGCACAGCTGCTGGGGTTCAGGTCTAGATCCAGCCAGGAGACAAACCACATGGCAGTTCGAACAGGAAAAGCTTCAGGTACTAGGTGAGTTACTAAACTGTGATAGGAGAGGAAGTTAAAGATGTCGAGTGTTCTACAGGGTCCCTGGGAGGGAGGGAGAGGAAAGGATAGACTGGGAAAGGAGGCCCCTCCCTCCGCAAGGCTCAGGTTTAGCCCTGGTGGGAGAAGTTCTATGGATTGCCCAGGCCAGAGTTAGTCTGTGGCCCCGGGCACAGACAATCCAAGGCTGCGGGGTGGGAGGGCATGGGGAGGCAGCTCAGCCCGCCCCTGAGTGTGGTCAGGGTGGCTCTGCACTGGGAAACCGCCCTGGGGGCCCCAGGGGGGGCAAAACAAGGCTGGAAGGCAGGAGCCCAGAGCGGGTGGAGTGTTGCCACCGGCATCTGACCTGGAATGTTCCCTGTCTGTGATGGGAGGGTTGTGACAACGCGGCCATCTGCAGAGACCGTGAAGTCACTACGAGACTGTGCACTCTGGACACACAGCTGGGGCAGTAGCACTGGCTGTCCCCACACACTCCCGCTGACCCACAGGGAAGCAGGAGCCAGAGGAGCAAAACAGCACCTTGGGAAGGAGGAAGAGACGGCCCATTCCTTCCTCCTGGGCCGTCCTCCGGCGCCCCCTACTGCCAGTTTGGCATCCTGCACCCGGCGGAAGGGCTCCAGGAGCCCCGTGGGTCACTGCTGCTCTCAGTTTACCCTGCTGACACAGAAATGTGGACGCAGTGTGGGTGTCTTTATAATCGGGTTCAGACGCCAAAGGTTGTCTGGCATGACGTAGATGAAGGTATCCAGAGGCTTAGGAAGGTAGGAACGCAGGCGTGGGTGGATCACGTAGGAACTTGTCGCTCATGGGCTCTGGAAGATGCTCCCTTCCAGAAGGACCGAGTGCAGAAGAGATCTGCCAACTTGAAAAGCTCGGTGGTGGTTCTGTGGGTGAGACAGTGCCAGATGCCTCTGCTGACAGGCTCCCTGATTTCAGGGGAGTTGAGGGGGTTCCGTAGCGATCTGCTACCAAAGACAAACCATTCGGAGTCGTGGGCAGAGGAGAAGCAGTAGTAGTGGGGGTTGGGGGCTGTTGGTCATGGATTATGTGGTCCCTAAGAACGAAGCAGTTGGCCTCTCCTAAAATGTGGCTTGGTGCAGGTAACAGGAAATCTTCGGATCTGGTGGCTGAAAACCTGCCTTGAGTCACCACAATGGAGAGCCTGCCTGTCGCCCTTTCCAGACCTAAACTTATTTCCAGATCCAAAGCCTCCTGATCCAAGCCAAGGCCAGGTCCCCCTGCTCCCCCACACCCCCGCCCCAGGAAGGATCCTGCAACAGCGAGTGCCACGTATTATGCTATAAATAACCCCCAAGTCTTCCCAAAGGGACCTGTTGCCATTCACCTGAGGGACTGGACCCAGCCCTTCCAGGGACTCCGAGACACTGGCTCCAAATCGACACTAACTCCCGTGTCCCCCGAAGTCAGGGGTAACGGTGGCAGGTGGTGCGGTTTGGGGCCCAGCTGGAGTCACAGCGGAGGCAGGGGGCCGTGAAGCCGGCTGTGGTTGTTTTCCGAGTACCTGAACCATCATCAGGCCCAACCTGGCTGACAAACGGCAGGATCTCCGCGCTGGCACCACGATGCGTTGGGTAAGGGGCCTTATGGCAAAAAGAAGGCCGGGAGAGCCTCTGGAAGGTGCTCCCTATCAGGACCGTGGAAGTACTCTCGCACCCGTCGGGGGAATTGCAGAGATTAGTGCCGCATCTGAAGGCTGCAGGATGAAGGGGCGATCACAGCCAGCACATCGCCATCGGGTTTGCCGTGCAGGAACCGTCGGGGACCACCGGCGTGGCCGGTGCACCTGCTTCGGCCGCAGTGGCAGCAGGGCCCCCGGTTCCCGCCCCGCCGGCAGCCGTCGGCAGCCCTGCTAGGAGCGCTCCCCACCCCCTCTCCTGCCCCCTCGGGTCCCGCCGCCTCCCAGCGCCGCAGGCCCACGCTGCCCCGTGGTGCTCAGTGCCCTCCGCCGCCTGGCCGCCCGCGACGGCCCGGCCTCCGGGGCCAGGGCGGAGCGACCCGGGACGGCGGGGTGGCAGGGGTACTGCGCGCTGGGTAAGCTGCGGTTCTTTGCCAGCGGCTTACGGGGTGGCGGCCAGTGTGCCGCGTGTGTCCCCCTGTCGTCGTGCCTCGGCCTTCCTTCCAGTCCTCAGTCCCGGGCCCGAAACAGAGAAGGGAGACTTGACAGCGTGCGAGGACCGGTTTTTGTGGCAGGCGAGGCGAGCCCAGCGTCGCACCGGAGACCCGTCTGCGGAAAAGCGCGGACTCCGGGGTCTCCCTGTGCACCCGCGGGCAAATAAAATCGGTCGTTCTGGCTGGAGTGGAGACTTAGAGCCAACAAAAGTATTGTGCCCCGTGTGAGGATCGAACTCACGACCTTCAGATTATGAGACTGACGCGCTACCTACTGCGCTAACGAGGCACCTACTTCTGTGTTTCCGCCGGAGGATAATGAAGCTAGTGCTGGCGCCCGGTGCGCATGCTCAGACGAGAAACTGCGGTTTCATTTCTGTGCTCTGAGTTCCCGAACGCGAGCGCCAACGCGGGCGCAGACCACTTCCAGCCGGCTCTCGAGTCTTCCTCTGCTTGCTGGACTGTCAGTCAGCAAACACTGGGGTTTGCTTGACCCCACTGGGCTGAGTAGAGAGGACACCCCACTGGGCTGAGTAGAGAGGACACGGAGATTTGGGATTCTTCCTGCTTCTATACTGTCTTATTTTTTAAATAGTGCGTTCAAAGCGTTTGCATACTCGGAATCTCGAGAAACACTCACTGGGCACCTACTGTATTCCCGGCCCTGTGCTGGGTGTTCACAGGGACATCCCCAGCCTCCAAGGGTTGGAGTGGAGGCGCAGGTGCATAATGATTTGAAAACACACACATTAAAAAAAAAAAAAAAAAAAAAGGAGGGAGAGAGAAAAGAAAAAGAAAGGAAGAGAAAAGAAAGGAAGGAAGGAAGAAAGGAAGGAAGGAAGAAAGGAAGAAAGAGAAGAAAGAAAGAAAAACACACACATCCAGGCAAGCACACACGCACGCCTTTCTGGCCCCACCGCCGACCCGGGATCCAGCCGGGGCCCCGCCCCTCCCGGCGCCCCAGGTTTGCCGGCGGCGGGAAGCTCGCCGGCCGAGGCCACTCCGATGCGACCGCAGCTCGGGAAACAGCCTCAGCACCTTGGAAGCCCCCCCCACCCCCGCCACCATCCTTACCCCGATCCCCAGTCCTTTACATCAGCTCATTAACTACCTTCATTGTTAAGGGAAACGATGTCACTACCATGCATGGAAAATGGGTGGGTTGGTTTGTTTTCAACACACAGGTGAAAATAAACACATTACTATTAAACTAGAAAATACTCTCCCACGTACCATCTAAAATCAGCCACATCACGGCTCACTTAACATCTGTGTATTTCTCTGTATGTCAATTTTACCTTCAAAAACGTAAATTAAGAGTGAACTCCAGCCAGCGACAGGCTTGCAGAAGGGCTTTGGAGGAGTGTCCCGACGGTTGCCAAGCTTCGGGTGCTTTTGAGAAGCGAGCAGTTTGCTGGCCCGCGGGCCTCGAGGACAGCGAGCCCTGAGATGTTCACGTCGATCCAGGCGCGGGGGCACACTGGCGCGCACTGCACAAGTCTTTCAACGTTTTCTATTTTCCTGAGATTTGTCGTTATAAAATGTTGCGGGAGGAGTTGTTTAAATCACCCAGAACTGGGGAGCTACGGTGGGTTGTGGAAGGGAACGAATGGCCATGAGTGTGAGGAGGGAAAATGCCATTATCATCTTCAGAGCGGGCACCAGAACTCCTGGGAGTTGGTGGGGAGAAAGTCAGAGGTGGGGTGGGTGACAGATCTCTATACTGGAGAAAGACCCCTGGAGTGGGAGGTCAGCGCGACCCACAGGGGGAAAGACAGAGCGAGCTCCTGGGCAGGTGGGGCTGGGGTGACCAGATGGGGGGAGGGGGTGGGGGACAACTCCTAAGGGCACCTTCAAGTCTCCTTAGGAGGAGTCGCGGGGTGGAGCAGGCAATCCTGGGGGAGTTTCCCCCACCCTCACCGTCCCCAGTGGAAGCCCCACGATCACGCAGTCCTCCCACCCACTCTCCCGGGGAGGCGGGGGTGGGGGGTACCTCACAGGGGCTATGCTCCAGGTGCGGTCGCTGGGGCCCCAGGACAGCCCGCGGGTGCAGGACGGCGAAGGATGGGGCAGAGGGGACAGAGAGGGAAGCCCCCAACACACACACACTCATAGGAAACTTTATGGGGTCCCCGTCGACCACAGTTACAAATGACTCTCTCCTGCGTCCCCGTCCCCGAAGGCCAACGGACAAACTCGCCCCTCCAGGGTTACGCCCTCAAGTCGTGTTAGAACTGCAAAATCTTGGAAAGCGCCCACGTCCATGAACAGGGAAGTGGCCAGAGGAATGAGGGTCCATCCAGAATGAAAACAAGAACAGGGGAGGCTCCGTGCCTGATATGAAACGAGTGAAGAAAGCAAGGGCAGAACCGGGTGTGGGGTGCGCTGCCATTACTGTATGAAGGGGGGCAAGAGTGTTCATAGTTGCTAGTGTTTGCACGTTAAATCTTTGAAAGGACGCACAGACAACCAAGATCAATGATTAATACGTGCTGGGGGAGGTGGAAACTGCATGGTTGAAGGCAAGGATGGGATGAAGACTTTCAAAAAAGTGAACTATTACGTTAGCAGTTTTAGATTTACAGAGAAATCGTAGATAGTAGAGCTCCCATAAAGACCACTCCCAGTTTCCCCTTTTACTAACACCCGACATTAGGGGGGTATGTTGGCTACAATTAATGAACCAGTGCTAATATAGTATTGCCTGAAGTCCCTCCTGATTCAGATTTCCCTAATTTTCCCCAAAGGTCCTTTTTCTGTTCCAGGATCCCTTGCAGGATCCCACGTTTAATGGGATCCTCCCATGCCTCCTCCTTAGGCTGCTCCTGGCTGGGTTAGTTTCTCAGACTTGCCTTGTTTTCAATGACCTTGACAGCTTTGAGGAGGATGGTCAGATATTTTATAGACTGACCCTCAGTTTGGGGATTTGTCGGATGTTCTTCCGGGATGAAGACTTTTCACAGTATACCTTTGAGTAGTTGAAAATAAGATATTTGAACAATGTTCATCTACTCCCTATTTAAAATGTTGAATCAATTAACCTAAAAGACCCAAAACTGCAGGAACAAGGAAAGGGGGAGAAGGAAGGAAGCAGAGGGGAGGAAACGGGGAGAAGGGACCAGAGGAAAGGAAGGCGGAGGAGAGTGAGGAGGGGAGGGTGAAGATGAAGGAGAGGGAGAAGAAAAGGTGAAGAGAAAGGGAAGGAGGGAGAAGAGAAAGCGAGGGGCAGCCCTGCGTTGGGCTCCCGCATGGTCTACCCACGGCCGCCAGGGAGCGCTTTGCCCAGCGGTCCCCGCCGTCACCCGGGCTGGTGGGTTTGTCCTGACGCTGGAAGGCGGGCCCGTCCGTTTGGTTCTAGAGTTTCCCTGGGCCCGCAGCCCGGGAACAAGGGCGGGGGGAAGGGGAGCGGACGCGGGGAGGGAGGGGCGCGGCCATCTGGTCAGGCTCGGGACACTGCGCCACGACCGCGCGCTGGGCCCCCACCCGGGGGACCGCATCATCGGCGTCCAAACCAACTTATGGGAGCGGACCACAGGGGCGGCGGTCCGGGGTCGGAGGGAGGAGCGGGCCCATATTCCACTAAATAAAATATCTTCATGTTTTAAACACGTGTGCCACGAGTTTTCAAAGACTTTTCTGAGCGAGTCCGAGCTGGGATGCCCAACCTGCTTCCTCCCTGCCTCCATGAGGCTGACGCGCCAGCAGAACCCGGGCTGGAGCCCAACACCCACCCCCACTCCCCACGCCCCCCCACCCCCGCTCTTGGATCCCGTGCAGGGAGCGAGGGAACCCTTGACTGCCTGTGTCCGGACTGCGTCTGGAGTAAGGGGTGGTCAGTGTCACCTACCCACCAGGGTCGCAGACGCAGACCGGCGGCCTGGCTGGTGGTGAGTGATGATGGCAGAGGACCCACAGGGCCTCAAGCGATGTCAGCTCTGGGGAGCCCCAGACAAGCCCTTTCCACCTGTCGGCCCTTTGGACGGGCGAGGCTGGGCCTGCCTTTTCCACCGTCAAGCACCTTGTTTGGGACAGGGATCTCTTCCTTGCCGTTCTTCAGCTAAGCCGTCACCCCTGTGAGGGCCTATTGAGCCAGAGCAGCTTGATCGGGTCAAACAGTGATTTTGTTGTTTATGCCGGAAAACTTAAACTGACCCTGCCCTGCCCCCACCCCCCTCTCAGGGAACTTAAAAACAAGTCCCGGAAACCAGTCATAGGTAACAAAGCCCAAATACAAGGATGGGTCAGGCCAGGTGGAGGTATCCAGTCAGTGGGGGCGCATACTGTCTCCCTAGCTACCAAGGAGTATGGGCCCTGCCCTTTGGGGGGCCTTTTGGGCGCCAATTCTGACCAAGGTGATAGGCTGGCTCAAATATCTGCGATAGGGTAAATTGTAATTCAGTTGGTCACTTATGTGTGACCTAGCATGACTGTGCAGCTTTCTCTGTGTGTTACAATCTCATTGGCCACCTGTGCGTGGCCAGGCCCAACCACATGGCCTTTGCCCTTAAAAGCTAGTCTGTAAGGCAGAGAGAGGTCGCCTCTTTGCAAGAGACAGCCCTGGCCACTAGGTTTGATTCTTGATTCTTTTTTTTTTTTTTTTTAAGATTTTTATTCATTTGACAGACAGAGATCACAAGTAGGCAGAGAGGCAGGTAGAGAGAGAGGAGGAAGCAGGCTCCCCACCAAGGAGAGAGCCCAATGTGGGGCTCGATCCCAGGACCCTGGGATCATGACCTA